>NC_044497.1:6802500-6807500 GCF_902362185.1 Chanos chanos | reverse complement strand
GAACAAGTATCTGAAAGGACTGAAAAATGATCTGTTTTGAGAAATGAGCCCAACAGTATCCATTCTGTGTCCTGACGTGTCTCCTGACAGCTTGATGAAAGTTTGTCTCTGCGTCACACTCCATGACGTGTAAATAAGAGACTATAAAGAACAACTGCTCATCGCCTCAGAACAACATCCGCGAATCACAACAAGACAACAAAACACAGAGACGCTTCATCTGTAAACCATAGCAACCTCTAACACACTCTTACATCATTCTTCCAAAACAAGAGAACAACACTGCCCTTTTGCTCTCTCTGTTTAATGATACCAGTGGTTTGGAATGGACAACTCTCCATTGTTCTTTTTCCTTCTCTCTCTCTCTCTCTCTCTCTCTCTCTCTCTCTTTCTTTCTTTCTTCATTCTCTCTCTCTCTCTCCTAAAACGATGTAATAAAATTCAGTCTACTCTGATACTGTATTTGCGTTGTAAGATGACACTGTATTGGACAGTGTGAAGCGTGTGTTTGATGTGATCATAGGTGTGATTGATAACAGGATGACTGATAACTGTAGCAGTGATTATGCTAACCATCATCGCAATGGTCACTTCACGTAGAGGAACCGTGAGCAATTTGGCTTACATTTGTTATTGTTTTGTTTTGTTTTGTTTTGTTTTGTTTTGTTTTTGTGCTGAATTCATATTTTTAAAATTACAGATTTGTAATTTGCAACACTGCTACTTTTGTGTTAAAATGTTGTGTTCCAGTTAAATTCTACCCTGAGAAACAGGCGTCGGTTCTGAATAATCGGTTGTGGATGAAAACAGAGACTGTTTAAGCTGACTGCGCAGAGAGGAACCTGAGATCTCAACAAGAAAATGCAACGACAAACGCTCTGATCAAAACCGTTTGATCTTTTTTCATTCGGCTGAGCTTACGGAATTACAAGCGTCTATTTATTAATTTATGAATTATAAAATGTTTATTTTAACTGAATGACGATGAGAGAGAAGCCGATCTCTCTGACTGGCATAAACCAAAGACAGTTCAGTTCAGAGGGTTCGTAAGTGGCGCTCAGTCTCGGATGGGAGATCATTACTCTCCACAGAGGAGAGCAGTGAGGTGCTGAAAGATGTTGTTGAGCCTGGTGACAGTGTCAACTCTCCGAAAAAAAAAATCCTCCCAGTAAGACCAGTCAGACCAGTAAAGCGCTCAGCACGTCTGCCGCTTATGTCCAAGCTGAAGCAGGAAGCCCTGCTCTGAGAGCGAAAGGCCCAGGCGTTGGGACAGAGACGCGCTCTGGACATGAAGCCAAGGCCCATCTGAGGGCAAAGAAGGAGCGACTGGCCTCGGCAGGTGCGAAAGTCAGCATGAACGAGTGGTCGACGAAAAGGAACACAAGGAGTCCAAAGTTGAAAAGAAGCAGCTTGTTACCAGCCCCCCCCCCCCACCTCACCCCCCCCATCCCCAAACTGAAACGTCTACTGAATACAGAGCTCCTGCAATAGCCCAAAGGGCTCAAGCAACTCAGAGGGCTCTAACAACAAATCTTCTTTAAAAGCACTTTACTAATAATGTATCTAGCAGCAGATGTTTCCCTAATCTCTTTTCTCATTTCCACAGCTGTAAACAAAACGACATTACTGACCTCAGATCAGTTGGAAGCTAAATAAGTGGAAGTAGTGTACCCTCTTTTACACACACACACACACACACACACACACAGACACACACACACACACACACACACACACTAAGAGCCAAACACATGTACGCACACACACACACACTCAGAGTCAAACACATGTACACACAGACACACACACAGACACACACATACATACACACACACACACACACACACACACAAACAGTGACCTTCAGTGCTGCTGTGTGCTGGATATGGAATGTGAGGATAGGATAAGCAGAGCAAAATCTCACTGGACACTGAATGTCACCTTCAACATCAACACAGAGAAACAGAGAGAGAGAGAGAGAGAGAGAGAGAGAGCGAGAGAGAGAGTGAGGTAAGAGTAAGGTAAGAGTGTAAATGAACAAAAGAGTGATTTAGAGGGAGATATGAGAGAAAATGACACACGAGGCGGCTGGAGGGAGGTGGAGGAAAGAAAAAGGTAATGGGCGGAGTGAGGGGAAAAACGAAAGAGAGAAAGAAAAAAAAAACAGGTGGAGAATAGAGTGGAAGGACAGACTGTACAGCTCACAAGCCTATAGTTTTGCAGAGTGATCTCCACAGCACTATTGTTAGCTGTGCCGCTGTCCATGGTGCTGATTGGCTGCTGGCGTAATCCACACCGATCAATGGGGAAGGATGAGTGTGGGCTATCTCTCATCTCTGCCTTACTCAAGAGTGTCCACTGTTCACTGAGTGTCCACACACACACATACACACACACACAGACATATACATACATAAATATCCACACACACACACACACGTGTGTGCGCACGCATGTACTCACACACATACATATACACACACACATATATACACACACACACATGCATGTGCATGCACACACACACACACACACACACATACAAATGCAAATGCACACACACACACACACACACACACACCACTTCCAGGAGAACACATATCCCTATCTCTGCTCCTGTCAGATCTCTGCTTTAACACCTTCAAACAAGACATTTGTAAAACAGTAAAGTGCGGTAGTGGGGAGATCATCAAATGCAGGCAGTTTGACAGTGAGAGAGTGAAGCTCTCTTCCTCACACATCTCCTCCAGGCATGAGAGGGGCTGTCTCTTCATGTCAGAGGCCTTTCACATAGTTATCACTATGGCAACACTGACCTGATAGGGCCACAGAATAAAGAAGCGGTCGGGGGGGGGCAGGACACAGGAGAATGCCGTGTGTAAATGTCAACATGTTGACAGACGGTGTTGGATTTAAAAAGTAAAGTTTGTTAGAGAACAGTACTGACAAAACAGGGATGATCAGTGGCTTTGATAAGAAAGTCTTTAGCACGGAGGTTAGAGAGACACACACACACAGAGGCGCGCGCGCACACACACACACACACACAAACACACAGAGGTTAGAGAGATCAGTCATTCAACGGAGGCCAGATTCCTTAGTCACATTCATCTGCTCTACACACACACACACAGAGGCACACACACACACACACACACACACGCACACAAACACACAGAGGCACACACACACACACACACACACACACACAGAGGCGCGCGCACACACACACACACACACAAACACACAGAGGCACACACAAACACACACACACACACACACACACACAGAGGCGCGCACACACACACACATACACACAAACACACAGAGGCACACACAAACACACACACACACACACACACAATTGCAAATTCCCTCTTTTATTACACTCTCTCTCTCTCTCTCTCTCTGTTAAAATATTCAGCCATGTCTCACAGGAGGTGAGAGTTGAGTTGAATATTACTGTGGTGTTCTGCTTGATTTAATGCCAATAAAAAAGACTGGCTCTTCAACAGAAAAATGTCCATTTCACAAGCTTCCTACAGAATGTCTCCCTGGGTTACTAAGCCCCAAACTATATGCATGAATCTCTTACACACCAAAAATCTCAGCTCAAAGTCACAGAACAAAACTATATGTATTAATCTCTTACACACCAAAAATCTCGCCAGCCCATCGCAGGGTTATCATATTCCTAATATATAAAAGTAGTTTACTGAAATCATTTAAAAACAACCAGATAAAAAGTGCATTAATGATCAATAATTGTATAATATTGTTTAACATTCTGCGTAATGTTTTCTCCAGTACACGTGAGGGGCTTCGTATAACATTAACATAAAGAGTTAGTGTTGTCATCAGCTTCATGTTCTGAGGTATGTGTCAAAAGTCTCAGTCCCTGATGGTACTGTCTTTACGTGAGGATGGTGTGTAAGAAAGGGACACACAACGGTCTGTCTGCGTTAAAATGAACAAACCCGTGATATACATGGATGGTTAAAGCCAAGCATTTCAAAACCACGCCACCTGTTTGTGCTGTAAAGTCCCCTGACGTGATTCGTGATGACGTGTATAATATCAGGGTGTATTTTGCTAGATTTGGTTGAGTCAGTGACATGTGTCCAGACGGGTGAAGGTGACGGTGTAAGGATGAAGAGACGGTCGGTGTCTGTGATCAGAAGTCTGTCTGTCACTCGGTCCTCTGTCCTCCACCCACCGTCTGTCACTCTGTACTGTCACACTGCAGCATGGACCTGAGAATGTGTTTTTACTCTGTGTGTGTGCGTGGGTGCGTGCGTGGGTGTGTTTGTGTGTGTGTCTGTTTGTGTATGTTAAGTCTGACAGACATGTGGACTTGGAAAACATCACTTGTTTTTAAGCTTCGACACAGATACACACACACACTATGACAGAACAGTCTGTCAGACGTCCTACAGCCATTTTTCATCTCCTCACCTGCTCTCTCTCCCTCCCTCTCTCTCTCTCTCTCTCTCTCTCTCTAATCCACTCTTCATTCCCTTCTTCTCTCTGTTTGTCTTATCAATTCTCTCACTCCATATGTCTGGCTGACTCTTCCTAGCTGCTCTTGTTTTCTCTGCAAAAAGTCTCTGCCTCTTGCTTTCACTCTTGCTCTCCTTCTCTCTCTCTCTTTTTCCTTCTCCACTATTAAGTGCTCTAACCTCACCCTGACATTCTCTCTCTCTCTCTCTCTCTCTCTCTCTCTCTTTCTCTCTCCTTTCTGAGAGCTGTCTCTAGTAGAGTCATTAGAGAAACAGATGGAGTTGCACTCTTCCGTGCCGAGGAGCAGAATAAATACCTCCTCTCTCTCTCTCTCTCTCTCTCTCTCTCTCTCTCTCCTCTTCTCCCCGTCATATCCATCCTCTACCCCTCCTCCTCCTCTTCAAACTCCATCCGTTCGTTCTGCAGTTCCACTCCACATCTCATACCTCAGCTGTCAGTCAAACCACTTGTGGAACCACTCAAGGACAGTTCACCACGGC
>NC_044497.1:6790000-6795000 GCF_902362185.1 Chanos chanos | reverse complement strand
TTCCTTCACTTTGCCTCATTGTCTATTTCTGTCACCTCCAAATATTGCTAGTTTCCAAATTCAAAGAGCTAAAAGAGAGACACTGTGATGGTCTGAAACAGAATGGCTGTCCAGGGACAAAGGAAGGCTTATCCGTAACAGTCCTTCAGTCACGCTCTGTCACTCTCAGACAGAGGAGAGCAGAGAGAGACAGACAGATCACTGACAGAGGGATAATGACTTCAAACTTCAAACACAGCGAGAGAGAGAGAGAGAGAGAGAGAGAGAGAGAGAGAGAAGCCAGAGTACAAACTGAAAAGGAAGTGAGTTGATTTATTTTTCTCAGTCATGCTGTTATGTCTGATCTGTGATCTATGCTGTAACAAAAACACACACACACACACACAAAAAACAATCCTAAATGTGACTGCACTGTGCAGTGAGTGGTGTTGAAATGTTTGAAATGGACAGTGGACATATGTGTGTGTGTGTGTGTGTGTGTGTGTATGTGTGGGGGGGGGGGGGGTGTCACTCTGCCTTCTATCCATACAACACAACTGAGTCTGAATGCCAACATCTGCCTCACATACTTATGCTAGACCTCTGCATGTGAAAAAAATCTGTTATTATGGCATCTCAGGGCATATTAACCTTTAAAGATTTGTCTACAAACATAGCAGTGTCCTTTTAGCTATTTTGTGAATGAATAGCAGCTCAGATGATTTTCTGCAGAACAGCCTCAGAATGATTTTGATGACAGATCTGCTGTAAACACCTGTGTACCCAGCCTCCTGTCGGGGATCATGGGAATTGTAGGCAGAATATCAGGTGTGCATTACAGTAATACCAGTAACATTATTCAAAGCGCATATGTAAACAACACACAAATAAGATCATTCATGTATGCACGCACACACACACCACAGTCACACAAAGCTACAAATACTCCCATGCACACAAACAGACACACACACACACACACACACACACACACACACGCAAGCACACACACCTCTGCAGTGAAAACTGCATTCTTCACAGGTAAACATTATGATTCAAACACAAGCTGATGAACATCAAGGGACCAGGACAATCTGTGTCTGTCTCCCTTACACACAGACAGACAGACAGACAGACTCAAAGACACATACACACACACACACACACCTAAACACGCACACACACAAGACAACTCATATGCACTAGCACATGCACACACACATGCAAACACGCACGCTCACACACACACATACACGCAAACATGCACACACACACACACACACACACACACACACACACACACACACACATACCTCTACAGTGAAAACTGCATACTTCACAGATAAACATTATAATTCAAACACAAGCTGATAAACATCCAGGGACCAGCACAATCTGTCTCTGTCTCCTTTACACACAGACAGACAGAGAGACTCAAACACACACACACACGCAAACATGCATGCACAAATGCACACACACAAGAAGATGCATATGCACACGCACGCACACACACACACGCACACAGAGACACACACATGCGCACACGCTCACACACACACACTCAGCTGTTCTCCTCCTGTGAGCCTGTTTGGTGTGATTAACTACAGCAAGCCTCAGGTAACTCTATGTAATTCCCTGTTAATGCATTTGGAGGACCACTGAGAACACTCTGCCTTACAGACCTGATTTTCTGTGTCTATGAACATTTTTTTAAAAAGATCTTTAACAAAACTCACAAACTCTCACATACATGCCCTTTGCCTTTCTCTAGTTATGAACTAAAATCTTCATATTCTGCCTATAACTAATGTAAAAACCACTGTACTTTATCAGAGATCTCCCTCTCTCTCTCTCTCTCTCTCTCTCTCTCTCTGTCCTTTTCTCTCACTTCTCCCAAATAGTTTTTATTTTACCAGGCAGCTTGACCCAAAACACATTCTCTAATTAAATGTTCAACACCATTTTATGACACTGTACCATCAACAGAATATTAATCTTTTTTTTCCTTCCTTCTTTTGCAACAGTATACTAGAGAAATACATCATAATGACCAAGGCCATTTCACAAATCTTTTGAACGTGTTATTAGCTTTAGTTTGACTGTTAACTGAGCTAACCTTTCCGTTTCAATGGCACATTCTGCGTCCTAAACTAAAAATACTCCTACGCCAACAAACATGAATAAAAGGAGAGATTCACTCTCTCCGTCCCTCCAGGGCATTTTTCTTTGTATCCCTTTCACTGAGACCGAGAGAGAGAGAGAGAGAGAGAGAGAGAGAGAGAGAAGGACAAAAAGGCAAATAGAGGGAGGTTGTAGAGATGAAATGGAAGAAGGGAGGAAGAGGGGGAATTGAGAAGAAAAGGGAGAAGTGTGTGAGTGAAGGAGAAAGAAAAAAAAAAAGACTCTGAATTGAGTTTCTTTTAAGATTCAAATCTGCTCCACTTTCCCTAATCTGAGCAGCCACTTTGAGACGTCTCTGATGCGTAATTTCTGCCGATAGCGCTCTCTCTCTCTCTCTCTCTCTCTCTCTCTCTCTCATTAGATGGCAGTCCGTCGCCGAGCGAACGACATAATCGCTTTCCCGACAAATCAAAGACCGACCGCTCGGTTGACTGAGACAAATTCGCGTCACCGCCAGGCTACATGCCCTGTCAGTATCCCGCTCTATTTAAAAAAAAAAAAAAAAAAAGGAGAGATTACATCTTGGATTAATAGGGTTACCTAGGTCTACCCCAAGCAAACCCTTGATACCTATTTCTTCCTACACTGCACAGTCAAGCGGAAGTCCCACACTTATCACGCACAATCTAATGAGACAGAACAGGCCTGGGAGATTTAATGAAGCCTGGGAGAGATGTAAACACGACTAATGTAGACAGACAGGCGCAGGTGAGAATTTACCGCCTGTATACAGTCAGCCCTCCACACAGTGTGTAGTCATTCATATAACCAGTACACACACTGTATAGTCATTTATATAACTAACACACACAGTGTATAGTCATTCATATAACCAATACACACAGTGTATAGTCATTCATATAACCAGTACACACACTGTATAGTCATTTATATAACTAACACACACAGTGTATAGTCATTCATATAACCAATACACACAGTGTATAGTCATTCATATAACCAGTACACAGTGTATAGTCATTCATATAACCAGTACACAGTGTATAGTCATTCATATAACCAGTACACACAGTGTATAGTCATTCATATAACCAGTACACAGTGTATAGTCATTCATATAACCAGAACACACAGTGTATAGTCATTCATATAACCAGAACACACAGTGTATAGTCATTCATATAACCAGAACACACAGTATATAGTCATTCATATAACCAGTACACAAAGTGTATAGTCATTCATATAACCAGAACACACAGTGTATAGTCATTCATATAACTAACACACACAGTGTATAGTCATTCATATAACCAATACACACAGTGTATAGTCATTCATATAACCAGAACACACAGTGTATAGTCATTTATATAACCACAGCTGTGGTATTCATATAACCATTACACATTCACACTAAAGATCACAGCACTGGTACTCTGATAACTGATACACATTCACACCAAATATCAGATCAGTACTACTTATATAACCAATACCCAGTCACTGTGAATATCACAGCACTGCTCAGATAACCAATGACTGTCTGGATTGTCAGTGTGGTAAAACGATTTTATTGGTAAAAGTAAAACCACCGCTTGGTTGGTCAGTGTGATGATGCGATTTGATTGGTTGATGAAGAATGACTGTTTGATTGATCAGTGTGGTTATATGATTTGATTTGCAAGCACAGAATGAAAAGTGATTGGTTGGTCTGTGCGATATTCTCATTTCATTGGCTAGAGTATGACGGCTCTAAAAAGGATGACTGAACTTTGGTTCCAGTTCCATAGCGTCCTGTTTTGTGATTGTTTTACCCGTAGAAAGGTACTTGATGCCTTTAGAGTCAACACAGCAGAGGGAATATATCACTATATCTACTATGTGTAACTGTGTATGCATGAGTGTCTTCAGGGTGATTAGGCTTAAACACCCTCCAAGGAATAACGACCAACTCCATCCACAATGTTCATTGACCCAAAGCCCTCAATGAACATACATTAGCACAGCATAAGAGAGAGGGAGAGGCAGAGAAATGACAAAAGAGAAAAGAGAACGAGAGAGAGAGAGAGAGAGAGAGAGAGAGCGAGAGAAAAGAGAAAAGAGAGAGAGAGAGAGAGAGAGAGAGAGAGAGAGAGAGCGAGCGAGAGCGAGGAGATGAATATAACCTTGATGAGTCGACTAACGACGGTAGGGATTTGTTAAAGTGCTGGCTGGATCCATCCATCTCTGTGAGGGCACCGTATCTAAGGAAATGTATGCTGCATGTTAATGGGAATAATGCCGTGAATATAGCGAGGATCGTTAGTGCGCTCTGTTCGGAAGGTTCTTCCCACGAAACACTGGTAATGTTTAGAATTACAGGAGACTGAGACCTGCTGTCTGAGAAACACTGCATTCAGATCAGCTGTTATACTAAAGTATTCCAAAGCACAATTACAAAGCAAACATTATTACTCAACGTTACATATATAAATCTACAACATATAAAATGTGTGTGTATGTGTGAGTGAGTGTGTGTGTGTGTGTGCATGCATGCGTGTGTGTGAGTGTGTGCGTTTGTGTGTAGGTGTGTGTGTGTATGTGTGTGTGTGTGTGAGTGTGTGCACGCATGCATGCATGCGTATGTGTGCATGCATATGTGTGCGTACACGTGTGCATACGTGTGTGTGCGTGTGTATGTGTGAGTGTGTGTGTGTGTGTGCGTGCATGCATGTGTGTGTGTGAGTGTGTGCGTGTGTGTGTAGGTGTGTGTGTGCACGCATGTGTGCACGCGTGTGTGTGCGTGTGTGTGCATGTGTGTGTGTGTGTATGGTCTATATAAACCACATTGTAACCCCTAATGTTGAAATGTCAGCATCTTTCCCCTGCTGTCT
>NC_044497.1:6777500-6785000 GCF_902362185.1 Chanos chanos | reverse complement strand
CACAGTTCAGACAAGGGTCTTTTCCACTTTCATGCCACTGAATGTCCCTGTATTGGTCCCATTGGTTGAAACAGTCACACCCTACAGAGGAAACTATTCTAGCTGCTCCTATTCTAACAGTCAGCAGACCCTTTTAAAAAGAAATCTCCATCTAGTTATCCATTCTCCTCACCTCAGTTACCGCCGCTCCCTCTAACAATGACTGGAAATGAAGTTTAACTAATTACAACAAGGATCGGCTGACTACTCTGTGCACCGTGTGTGTGTGTGTGTGTTCATCACAGTCTACCACCTTGTGGTAGAATTTTTTCTCATTCCTGTAAAACACGTCTTTTCAAAGGAAAACATAGTTTGTATCTGCTCTGCCTGCAAGCATGCAAATCCATCATGCCTGTGACATTAAATCAGTGGTGAGAGTTAAGATAGAGAGAATAAGTCAGTTCATTCAACATCAACAATACCACACCCAGCCCTGTATGTTCATCTGTAATATTTACCCATAGTGCATCTCTCTCTAACCTACCCTACACGTATGCTCTCACACACACGCATGTACACAAACACACACATACACAGTTACGCACACACACATACACACACGGACGCACGCGTACACACACACACACACACACACACACGCTGACATACACTCACATATGTGTACACACACACACACACACACACACACATACACACACACGGACGCACGCGTACACACACACACACACACACACACACATACACATACACTCACATATGTGTACACACACACACACACACACACACACACACACACACACACAATGACATACACTCACATATGTGTACACACACACGCACACACACACACAGAAGCAGAAACATGTACATGCACTCTGTACATGCATTCTGTGTGTTCCCTATAGCACAAAATAAATAGCAGTGTTTCCAGGTCTGTATAAAAGGACAATGAAGGAATGCCAGCAGAGTTTCAGCTGGGACATTTTTCACATCAAATTAAATCTAATGTCTTTTCACATGTGATGTACTGCGGCTCAGGGAAAAAGGAAAAAGAGAGAGAAAGAGAGAGAGAGAGAGAGAGAGCGAGAAAGAGAGGGAGGGAGACAGGGAGGGAAGGGGAGAGAGAGGGAGAGAGAGGGAGAGCGAGAGAGAGCGTGAGAGAGAGGGAGGGAGGGAGGGGGAGAGAGAAGGAGGGGGGGTGGAAATAATAGAACTGTAAATATAACTGTGCAGGTTGTAGAGGTGAAAAACACCAGAGACCAAGGTGAGAAAATGGGAAATGGACCATAAGCATCATGCACATACACATACACACACACACACAGGTACCACACACACACACACACGTCTCTCTCTGAAACACAACAACCATATGGAGAGATCTGATTCAGACCAAAGAGCACCAGAGCTGGGTGAAATTATTACTCAAATATTTAGGGCCTGCACCGACACTCTTACATGCCTCCATTACATTGTGTCCTTGTGTGCCGAAGTTAGTGTTACAACAGGACTGAATGTGGACATGAAATGTTATCACATGAATACATTACAGACTTCAGTTATGATTAGTGCTCAAAAGACCAAGGTCACAGGAAAAGCAGCACTGAGGAAAATTGGAACGGGGCCGATGATTCAGTTACATCAAATACATATTCACACAGACACCCGGCACACTCCCACTGGATTAACTCACTGTGAAAGCCAGCCGAGAAGTCTCACGCACATACACACACATGCACACGCACATGCACATGCACACACACACAGACACACACACACACACACACATACACACACTAACACACACACACACGCGCGCGCGTGCACACGCACACACACATACATACACATACACACGCATACACACGCATACACACACACACACACACACACACACACAGACACACACTGCTTGTGAGGTTCCATTTCAATGGCATGTGCTAGAATGAAGTGATTTTAAGGAAGAACTGAAGGAGGAAGAGCCGCCTTTTGGAATGAGAAAATAGACTAGTCAGTGATAAGAATAAGACGCAAGGCTTGAAATAAAAGTAAATAAACTCAGATCTTCTTCCTCGGACCGAAACACAAAAGCGTTTCATTTCCCCGCTACAGGAATACCCGAAGTCGGGGAGGGCGCGGCGAAATTTTCAAAGGACGAATGCTTGTAGCAGCACCCAAGAGTTTCTCTCTCCGTTTTAAAAAGGAACTGCGCCTTTTTGTTTTATTCCCTCTGAAATATCAAACCACTTCTTTTGATTCATCCATTCTAAAAAAGCTCCTTAACTGAAACTACTAGAACATTCTCTCCTTAACAGTCACGAATAAGAAGAAATACGATAAGATCAATTATAGAGCGTGCGGCGTCTGTATGAACACAAAACAAATGACGGATTAAAATCAAACGATCTCCCTGCGTCTTCAACAAAACGGTCTCCTAAAAAAAATAAATAAATAATAAAATAAAAAGGCAAGGCTGTCCGGGATGAGCCTGACACAGATCCAGAGAGTTGGACTCCCGCGGGGACGGGGACGGGGACTGGCTCTGAGGCTGGGTGGTGTCGGAGCAGCAGGCTACAGTCAGTAGATATGCCGTGCATAGCCAATTACAGACCATTTAAAGAGCTATTGATCTGCACTGGTTACACCACTGAGCTGTGACACACACAGAGTATAAACCAGTGCATTCACAATACACACACGCAGACTTACAATACTGTACACATTCACTTTCATTCTCTCCCTCTCTCTTTCTCTCTAGCTCTCCCATTGTCTACCTCTGTATCTGACCACAGTGAAGTAGATATTAAATAAGAAGTTTATGATGCAAAAGTCCACAATAACGACTACACATGAACTCACACACACACGCACACGCGCGCACACACACACACACACACACACACACACACACACAGATATTACTAAGACCTTGCCGTACAGCGTGTGTATGTGTGTGTGTGACTCAGGCGGAGGTCAGTCTGTGTGCTCATACACACATGCAATATGTCAGAGGTCAGACAGCCCTGCCAGCCCTCATATCCCCCTGGCAACACCTCGGCATTCCCATGGCAACTGCCATGAATAAAGCATGCTAAAAGAGGGTGAGTCCGAAGGGCCAGGTGCGTGCGTGTGTGTGTGTGTGCACGTATGTGTGTGTGTGTACGTGTGTCTGTGTGCGTGTGTGTGTATGTGTGTGTGTGTGTGTGTTTTTGAGGGGTATGAGAGAGAGAAGGAGAAGGAGAAACAGAAAGGGAGAGAGGGAGAGAGAGAGAGAGAGAAACAGAAAGAGAGACTCACTCTCTCTCATTCTTTCCCTTTCTCACTCTCTCTCTCTCTTACACTGTGACCACATCTGTAGAAACATCTAATGGAGAAGGGGAGCACATTGAGAACTAATTCAGCAGAGAACGCCAAGCTGCCACAACAGCACCAGGCAAATGAGAGAAACAACACATGACTGTCTGGACCCTGAGTCTGTGGGGATGGGGGGGGGGGGCTTGCAATTGAGAGAGGGGAGAAATGAGCGTTTAAATGACTTTTGCTCATGGAGTGAGAGAACTTCGAAAAAAAGACAGAGGACAGGAAACAGATTTTATCTCACGTTTGCTATGAAACAACGAAAGTGGTTTTTTCCAAAGGATTTGTTCATAAAAAAAAAAAACCCATACAACATTGGTTCAATTTGAGTGTCTTCCCTCATACAGAATCCAAACATTGTTTCAGCGTTTCTCAGAGCAGGCTGGGAACGTTATGAGAACGTTACCGGAACATTCTCTGCCCCCTAAAACAACCTGCCCTGCTGTAACAGGCATAACAAGTCAAGCAATGATGACCATTCTATAAAATGCCACAGTGCTTTAAATCTCTCTCTCTGTGGTCGGCTATATGCCCTGTCTCCAGGTGATGCACCACCCTCACAGCAGCAGTCCAGCTGTTCTCAAACACATCCTGTTCGTTTGTTTGTTTGTGTGTGTATGTGTGTGTGTGTGTGTGTGTGTGTGTGTGTGCGCGCATGTGTGTATATGTGTGTGTGTGTGTGTGTGTGTATGTGTGTGTGTGCGCGTGCGCATGTGTGTATATGTGTGTGTGTGTGGGTGTGTGCGTGTGTGTGCATGTGTATGTGTGCGTGTATGTATATGTGTGTGTGTAAGTGCGACTCCTTGGGTGGCTGACATTAATACAGAAAGTCTAGGAGAAGTTCATCTATTTAAACAGATATTTGTTATTCCCTTTTTCTGTTCTAAATTTGCTGTTTCCAGTGACTAAGGCACACGCTGATCCCCCCTGAAACATTCATAAGGGAATTTCAATATTAATATTCATGTATCTTTTATGAGTTGTCTAAGCCTGACATCCAGAGTCAGTAATAATTCAAGGCTACATTGGCAGAGACATGGAGGCAGGGCCTCAGACTGCATTTGCATAAATGACACAAAGCATCATGGGAGATTACACAAACTACTATTTCCAGGGTCCACCTGTGTTTTAAGGTTTCTCTCTCTCTGTCTGTCTGTCTGTCTCTCTCTCTCTCTCTCTCTCTCTCACACACACACACACAGATAGAGAGAGAGAGAGAGAGAGAGAGAGAGAGAGAAAGAGAGCAGTCTTGACATTGTGAGGTGATAATTGTTAGGAACATTTCTCACTCTTTTTTTTTTTTTTTTTTGAGACAAAAACAACAACAAATTCATTCCAGACTTCTATTTACTCGTTTAAAAATTAACCTCTGAGGGTTTTGTTTTTTATCTCTCCTGTAGGTTAATTACAAGTTCAAAAGTCATTATCCATGACACATTTGTTTTCCTTAACGACTTCCTCCTGCTCTAGTCTCTCACCCACAGCAACTAACTCTCCACGGTAAATACCTAATGGGTTTGGCTTAACACCGTCGCAATGAAGCCTCCGCCAGGAAAGTCATATCAGTCCAATGTGTGGACAGCTGATAACATTTTCCTGTTGAAATGCTTGTTACCGTGCATACTTTAGGGCTGTTTTTTTTTTTTTTTTTTTTTAAAATAGGGAGATTCATGGCAGGACAAAGTTTTGCGGTGTATCCTGGATGTTCCGTCAGGCTCATCGAGAAAAATGAAATGCTTTTCGTTCTCAGCGCCGTGATGGCTTGGATGGAGGGGTAGTTACTGAAAACGAATTCATCTCAGTGATTGCAGTATGAGAAAGGAATCGAAATCTAACGGGAATGAATCTACAGGGGAGAGGAAATACTCGACTGTCCTGATTCTGTCTTCATCTCTCTCTCTCTCTCTCTCTCTCTCTCTCTCTCTGTCTCTCTCTCTCTCTCTCTCTCTCTCTCTCTCCATCTTTCCTCCTCCCCCTCCCTCTTGCTGCCTGCTCTCTCTCCCTCTGTCTCTCTGTCTCTCTCTCTCTCCCTCTCTCTCTCTCTCTCTGTCTCTCTCTCTCTCTCTCTGTCTCTCTCTCTCTCTCTCTCTCTCTCTCTCTCTCTGTCTCTCTCTCTCTCTCTCTGTCTCTCTCTCTCTCTCTCTCTCTCTCTCTCTCTCCATCTTTCCTCCTCCCCCTCCCTCTTGCTGCCTGCTCTCTCTCCCTCTGTCTCTCTGTCTCTCTCTCTCTCCCTCTCTCTCTCTCTCTCTGTCTCTCTCTCTCTCTCTCTCTGTCTCTCTCTCTCTCTCTCTCTCTCTCTCTCTGTCTCTCTCTCTCTGTCTCTCTCTCTGTCTCTCTCTCTCTCTCTCTCTCTCTCTCTGTCTCTCTCTCTCTGTCTCTCTCTCTCTCTCTCTCTCTCTCTCTCTGTCTCTCTCTCTGTCCCTTCCTGGTCAGAATTTCTATTGTAATCTCTTGAGTGTTTCCTCTTTTTGTTTACCTATGTTCCACTTTATTTCATCATATCCCAAACTTCTCCTCTCTCTCTCTCTCTCTCTCTCTCTCTCTCTCTGTCTCTCTCTATTTTACTCCATTTCACTCCGTGCCTTCACTTTTTGGATGGGTATCAAGGGGTTCACTTCCTCCCGGGCCCATCCTCTGTGCTCCACCCTCTCCTAAAAACCAGCTCTCTTTCTCTCTCTCTATCTCACTCTCTCTGTCTCTCCCTCTCTCTCTCGTTCTCATTCTCCATTCTCTCTCCCTGTTAGTGATTCAGGTGTGTGCAGTTGTGCAGAGGGCCCTGATTAGGGCAGCTTTGTCAGACGGTGTGTGTCAGTGTGTGTCAGTGCAGAGAGAAGAAGGTAAATATGCCAACCTCTCAGCCTAGAGGAGGCAAAGCCAAGAGATGAGTGTGAGGGGGAACGAGAGAACAGACACATAGAAGAACAGAAGAATAGAGTGAGAGTGTTATTCATGACTATTACTGAGTGTCCGGTGAATTGAAACTGATAGAGAGAAAGAAAGAAAGGAAGAGAGAGAGATAGAGAATAAACTGGCTAGACAACCTGCATAGAAGAGCCAAGCTCTTACAGAGCTTAACAAAGACATGGAGCTCTCTCTCTCTCTCTCTCACACACACACACACACACACACACACAAACACAGACATGCACACACTCTCTCACACACACATGTGCACACATACTGAGTGAGGAGGGATCATTTTGAGGTTAAGGCGGCCTGAACTCAATTAAACCCTGAAAAGCAGGACATCTCTCAGACATGTCACTGAGCAGAGTGAAGGGAGAATAGAACTGGAGACTTCCCTCCAGGTTGGTGAGACTCAGCGGCTGATGTGGTCTATTCTTGTCCTCTCAGCAGAGAGGCTGTGGACTGTGTGTGTGTGTGTGTGTGTGTGTGTGTGTGTACAGCCCAGATCTGCAGATATCTCAGAGAACACACGCAGGAAACATTCTCACAGGACCAAGAACACTGCCCCACACTGAAGACCAGCAGTGGAACTCAACTTCTCACCTCTGTACTATACTCAGCTCCTGCTTAGAATTCACTGACTTACACCTGACATACCTACACCTCTCCTCTCCTCTCCTCTCCTCTCCGCTCCTCTCCTCTCTGCTCCGCTCCTCTCCTCTCCTCTGTTCTCTTCTCTTCTCCTGTCCTCTCCTCTCCTCTCCTCTCTTCTCTTCTCCTCTCTCTCTCCTCTCCTCTGTTCTCCCTACTTGACTCTCTTCACACGTAAACTTAGACTCAAGGCCCACTCTGCTTCAAAAGCTAATTTCACCCCAGTGTATGTGCATGTGTGTGTGTGTGTGTGTGTGTGTGTGTGTGTGTGTGTGTGTGTGTGTGTGTGTGTGATGAATGCCAAACACACTCGCACAAACCCCTCCAACCCAGCTCTTCGTGGTGTGTGAGTGTATCCACTCTTCCCAGAGTGATTTGACAGGAGAATAAAAGTATTGAATTTTTGAACAGGCTTCACTGATCCTGGCCGTAGGACACCACACTGCATATCTGGGAAGGGAATTATGATTGAAGGGATGATATGCATGAAAAGACTCATAAAGTGCATTAAACACACGCACACACACACACACACACTCACTTTGCTTTTTGATTGTTACCATTTACTCTTAATCCAGCATAATC
>NC_044497.1:6772500-6775000 GCF_902362185.1 Chanos chanos | reverse complement strand
CTCATATTCACACACTACAATACACAACAGTCTAACCCTCATATTCACACACCTCACTATGTGTACTATTCACATAGTACAGTGCACATGTGAGATACACACTCATGTCTAACAGTCTAATGCGTGTATGAAATATATCCCATAAAGATTTGTTTTATGTCCTCAACAACAATTCCTATCACCTCTTCGCTAAAACCTAAAACATTAATTAAACTAAAAAAAAAAAAGAAAGAAAGATTTTGGCGAACCCCCCCCCCCCCCCCCCCCCCCCAAAAAAAAAGACATCTTAAGATTCTCTGAAGTGTTACTAATAAGATAAAACACAATGAACTTGCTTTGCTTCTAGATCCTCTGTCTTTCCGTGGGCTGATTTCGCACGATTATCATGCACCACAGCGTTTGCTCAGCGTTTAGGAACATTACGCAAAAGAACAGATATGTTTGGGCAATAATTCATGTTCAAATTAGATGCTGGATTTTCAGACGTAATATTTGCCTCTTCCATGTCTCAGTGGTTTTGACCCAAATAAAATGCGTCCCAACTAATTCGATTTCATTCATAACTAAATACATATTTTTTTTATTAAAGTTCAGACACGGATGTTATATAAGTGTTGGTGTACCTCTCGTGACAAAAATCTGAAAAATGCATCTATTCCTTTATAGGTAAACAGTTCTAGTCTTTAAACATTTGCAAAAAAAATCCTCTTAAATTGGCTGAAAAGCTGCCATTTCCAAAGTCTGACTGAATGAGAGTGTCTGCAGTAGCGCGTGTGCAGACACACACACACACACACACACACACACACACACACACACACACACACAGAGTCTGTAGGCCATCCAGTCTTCCTCTGCCCAATACAGCGCAAGCATTCATATGTCTGCAGAACAGATTCATTAAGAACAGAGAGAAACAGTGTTAGCTTGGTGCTTTCCAAAGCTCCTTTCCCTGTTTCTCTTTTTTTTTCTTTTTTCTTTCACTCTCTCTCTTTCTGTCTCTGTCTCTCTCTCTCTCTCTCTCTTTCTAATTGGAGAGTGTTGGTAAGGTCTTCTGAGAGTGTCAAGCAACGTAACTGTCATGGAATGTTCTGGCATGTCTGAAAACTGAACAGGAGAGAGAGAGAGAGAGAGAGAGAGAGAGAGAGAGAATGACAGAGTAATGAATGGAAAAGCAGAGAAAGGGAGCAACTTGTCATTAATCATGTCCATGAGTGTACCTGCAATGTCTCACACACACACACACACACACACACACACACACAAACAAAAAAAACACTCAAAACACACACACTAATAAACTAAACCTGACACATAAGCCTAATTATTTAATTCACAGGAGCACTCTTCATTCACACATTGCTAATGGCACTGCAGGCCACACACACACATACGTGCGTGCACACACACACACACACACACACACACTCTCTCTCTCTCTCTCTCTCTCTCTCTCTCGCTCTCCCGCTCACCTACTTTTTCATTCACAGGTCTATATTAAGACACACTCCCAGTGTAGTGTCTTTCATGCTGTCAGATCTACACACAAAACAACACACACACACACACAAACTGTTGGATTCTCACTCCCAACTCTCTCTCTCACACACACACACAAACACAAACACACACACACACACCACACAGTCTTGCATTCTATCTGTAGCACAAACACACAGACTCAGAGTGACAGCTATATCAGTAATGCTTATACATCCACCCACAGTTACATGCTCCCTCTCTCTCTCTCTCTCTCTCTCTCTCTCTCTCTTACACCAGTATACAGCATAAGAGACAAACACATTACAGACAGCTGATGTCACATATGCTGGTGCAGTCTGACTCATCCTTACTGTATGGCTGATACCAGATCAGATCTCTTTAACACGACTCAGCAACAACACATCCATGCATCTGATACCAGAACAGATCTCTTTAACATGACTCAACAATAACACATCCATCCATATGATACCAGAACAGATCCCTTTAACATGATGCAACAATAACGCATCCATATGATACCAGAAAAGATCTCTTTAACATAATTCAAAAATAACACATCCATCCATCTGATACCAGAACAGATCTCTTTAACATGACTCAACAATAACACATCCATCCGATACCAGAACAGATCTCTTTAACATGACTCAACAATAACACATCCATATGATACCAGAACAGATCCCTTTAACATGATGCAAAAATAACACATCAATATGATACCAGAACAGATCTCTTTAACATGACTCAACAATAACACATCCATCCATCTGGTACCAGAGCAGATCTCTTTAACATGATTCAGCAATAACACATCCATCCATCTGGTACCAGAACTGATCCCTTTAACATGACTCAACAATAACACATCCATCCATCTGGTACCAGAACTGATCTCTTTAACATGACTCAGCAATAACACATCCATCCGTCTAGTACCAGAACTGATCTCTTTAACATGACTCAACAATAACACATCCATCTGATACCAGAA
>NC_044497.1:6760000-6762500 GCF_902362185.1 Chanos chanos | reverse complement strand
GGAGCAGGACTGAGAGAAGCGGTGAAATAGCACAAAATGGAGGAGCAGAATTATCTGTAATTGACGAAGCTTTCTCAAATTTCAACAGATTTCTGAGGAATTAGCTTCTACATTATCTAATAGGAACAGGACAAAAAAAAAAAACTGGTTAAAAGAGGCATACTAAAAATTACCATCATTTCCAAGTTGTTTATTTTGTTGGGGGGGGGGGGGGTTTGTAAGTAATCTCAATTACTGCTACGTCACTAAGCAAAGGCTCTGCTGTATCACACTGCCTAAGCATAAGGTCTTAACAAACATGGCTCACACCTGATGTGGATCATGTAAAAAAAATAAAAAATAAAATGAAACCCAAATCTCTGTGATCGCACACACACTCTGAACAGTGAGCAGTGAATTTGTCCTCTGCATTTAACCCATCCAACACACCGGTAGTGAACACACACAGACACACACACACACCAGACGCAGGAGCAGTGGGTAGCATTCCTTGCACCCGAGGGGCATTGGGGTTAAGCGCCTTGCCCAAAGGCACAAAGCCGTGGATGTCAGTCCTGGGAATCGAACCAGCAACCCTTCTCTAACCTCTAGACCACAGCTAAACATCTTGGAATGAGAGCAGCTTTCTTTGTAGACCATCATACAGAAAAATATGCATCTAATGTAAAAAGGTCGTATAACTATAAATCTCTGGTATTGTTTATCTTGGTGAATGTCAAGCGTCTGCAGGAGGTGTGTCAGACAACAACAAAAAAATCCAATGATTATTGAGTTTGTCTTGATCTCTGTAATGGGGCCTGTGGGCCTGACAGTCCGGGTTACACCGAATGAGGGACAATGATTAGAGCAAGACAGTCCTACCACATGACCAACAGTCAACAGTCACTGAGAGAGACAGACGGAGAGACAGACAAACAGAGAGAGAGACAGACAAACAGAGAGAGAGACAAACATGTAATGGGAGGGGTTTTATGACGTGTTATCACTCTAAATCAGCTGTTCTCATCAACATGTTATATTACTGGGTGTTATTACTGGCCATCGAGTTTCTGTTTTACTTCTGTTTCACATCCTCAAACACACCCACAAACACACATACACACACACACACACACACGGACACATGTATTCATGCAGACACACACACACACACACACACACACTCACTTACATTCTGAAACACATAGAGTTCATCTCCACAGGCTCTTTGGAGTTAAGCAATCACAATCCACCAGAAACAAAACAAAGACAGAATGCCTTTGATAAACAAAAGAGATACTTGCTTCTATTCACAAAGCAAAAAAAAAAAAACAAAAAAACACATCGGTGAAGGAAGCTGTGACATTTAGACAGGGCACACCACGGCTAGGGCAGGCTACTGCGTAGACCTTATTAAAATGCCAGTAAAACCCTCTCCCTCTCCTTTCCGTCACGCCGCTGTGATGCTGGGCCTCTATGAAAGACACCTCGGTGTCACCGTTCCACTCTCAGCGTCTCTCTCTTTCTCTCTCTCTCTCTCTCTCTCTCTCTCTCTCTCTCTCAGCGTCCGTTACCAGGGCACGCCCCCACAGGTGAAGAGTTCAAAGTGTGTGACGCACGGTAAATGTGCTAATGGCGCTGTTATCGCATTTGCCGACGGCCGTCGGCAACACGGACGCGAGCTCTGTCTTTTACAAATTCTGTGGTCCTTGAGTCATTTCATCAACTCATCATGTAACAAAAGTGTTTTTTGTTTTTTTTCTCGTTTCATTTTGAGGTGATGTGAGACTAGCTAAACACACGGTACATTTCAATGTATCATTTTGTGCATTTAGCTGATGCTCTTATGGACGGCAGTTATTAAAACAGAGTAATACGCATCAGACGTCACATGCCTGTGGAGAATATTTACAGTTCACAGACTTGTTCGCAGGCACACTGACAGTGAGCTGTCCTGTTTGGGCTCTGAACCCACAACCTCCTGGTGATCAGGCCAAGTGCCTTAACATCACACCTACATTGGTTTCACGTTGCAGCGAGTGCGTGAGTTGGTTCCCATATGACTCAAACTATAAACATCTAAAGCTTGCTGACCGGTGATAAATGAGCATTCCTTTACTTTTCCTCTGTCTGTTCTCCATCCATCCTTTTACCGTTCCTCTCCCCGTCACTAACGACAACTTACATCTGTCATTCTTTCCCCCCTGTCTAATGCCCAGTCAACCGGGACTAAAGGTGAGAAGCTATCAGCTCTCTGATTGACCTAGAGAAGCATAGCATTCACAGACTCAGTCACCTCACTGTGGTCAGTTATATCCCACTCCCTGTAAGTCCAGTTATCTCAGTCTAGTCAGTTATATCCCACTCCCTGTAAGTCCAGTTATCTCAGTCTAGTCAGTTATATCACACGCCCTGTAAGTCCAGTTATCTCAGTCTAGTCAGTTATATCCCACTCCCTGTAAATCCAGTTAACTCAGTCTAGTCAGTTATATCACACTCCCTGTAAGTCCAGTTATCTCAG
>NC_044497.1:6735000-6757500 GCF_902362185.1 Chanos chanos | reverse complement strand
CCACCCAAACACAAAAGAGAACAAACCAGAGAAAAAAACAGCTACATCAGAAACCACACATTAAAAACCGTAAGTACATCAAGTACTACTGTTCCACCATTCAATCTCTCCTTGTTTTAAATAAGAAATCAGAGCTGATAATCTGGAGGATTTTTGGTGTGAACTTTTGACTCGGGTGTGACGTTCTAAGCCTCCGTCAGACACGACCTGGCACCGACAACACCACCAACCCCTCACACACCCCATCTGTCTAAGCAACTCAAACTGGTGGAGTTACAGTAATGTCTGAAGCCAGCATGGAACACCAGCCAAATATTATATAATTGATTGTGTCAGGTTTTTTTTTTTTTTTCTTTTGGTAATTTAGAATGAAGGTTCAGTTCAAGACAACATTAACTCAGTCACAGCGGGAAAAGAACCAAAATTCAAGTTTTGGAACTCAACCATATAAAATGTCTGAGAATGAAGGACTGGTGATTTGTAATGACTGAACAGAGGCGGAATTAGCCCATAGAACTAAACAGATTAAAAGCATGTGGTCAAAGAGTTTCGCCCTTTTTTTTTTTTTAATGAGAACTTACATGTGACCATTTATGTGAAATAAATTTGTAAAGGTTCAAGCCATCGTGCCGCCATGTGGAAGAAAGAGAAAGAAAAAAAAAATCTTGTTCTTACTGTTCATACAATAAACCCAAACCGCAATAAAAAAGTTGGGCCTGTCCCAAGCTTTTGCATTATTCGAGGTTAACGTCATAAACGTCATAAACATGAAGGTCTGTTTGTTTTTGGTTTTGGTTTTGTTTTTTTTGTACTTGTGGGACAAAGTTCGTTCACAGCACACAGCGTACAGATTGAATACACTGAATATGAAAAATAAATACAGAGAGGGGGAAAAAAAAATAAAAGACCAAAAGCTGTTACGCTGAATAAGGGGCCCAGATAAGATTAAGCCATGGGGTTAAGTGCAAGGCGTGATTAGTCAGTGTGTTAATTCTGCTTTATCTCCTTCATGGTGAAAGAAACTCACATGACTGAGTTATTGTTGCTATAATACTGGGTAATAGGATAGTTCCTTTACACTGAAAGACTTTGGTAACATAAGGAATCCGTCCAAAAAGAAGAAAAAAAAAGAACAAGGCATAGGATTTGAAGCTTTTTTATTTTTTTTTTTAAAAAAAAAAGCTTTACCAACGGCAGTCACTGTATTTTCTGGGTCACGCAACACGTTGAAATGAAGGGCTTATTATCAGAAGGCTGAAAAAACAAAGTGAACTTAAAGCTGTCTCGTGAATGAATCAGCTCTGAATGAGTTAAATGGTGTTCAAATGTAACTGCTATAAACTTACACAGGCTCACTCACTCTCACATTCACTTTATACCCGTTCATTTATACCGCACCTCTACGATAACAGAACTACAAAGGAACAAACCATTTTTTTTTTTACACAGAAGAAAGTACAAAAAAAAAAAAATCCCTGAGAAAAAGGATATTAAGTTCAGCTGAAAGTAAATCCTAACCTACAGGGTATTCAGGGGTTTTTTTGTATACAAAGGATTAACATGAGATTGAGCTCTGATTGTGTGTATTCACAACTGTAAGTCCATTTCTTATGAGTGCTAACCTAGATCGTTATATATCATCAGCTGTAATTGTCAGCCAGTTATATGTTTATAAGTCAGTATATTATTATGGCAGTTATATATATTAGCAGGCATGTTAAGAAAACAAAAATCAATAGAAGGCAGTAAACCGGAATGAAGCCTTTAGTTCACTCAGACAGGCATTACTTTACTGGGACTATTATAAGCGTGAGGGTTTTTTTGGGAGGGGGGGGGTACGGGCCAGCGGGGCTGGAAGCGGCCGGCCCGTAAGTGTGGAGGAGTAACCAACGGGAAATAGGGATCAGGACCTGACCCGACATGACGAAATTAAACCACCCACCAGCCCTTCCAGCAAAAACGAGGCCTCTCTGTCTGCCATTTGGGTTCTGTATACCAAAACAACTCGCCAGGAGAGCAGAGAGATTAACCGACTAAGCCTGCTCCTAAAAAAAAAAAAAAAAAAAAAAAAAAGAGAGAGAGAGAGAGAGAGAGAGAGAGAAAAGACCGTCTCAGGCTCTGGACAGCTAGGCTCTGCACGGACCACACCGGGACTAACTAACACACACGTTCGTAACACCGGCCTACGTTTCGGAAGTGCTTTTCTATTTTGCATAAGATGTTTAACCTTTACTGCAATCTACGAAGGTTAATTCATCACATGATATTAACAACGATTCATCAAATGTTATCAGCTTTGTCTTTTGCAACACACGTAGTTTTGTTTTTATTTTTGTTTTTTACTTAAAAATGAATGAATAAATGAATGAAGGAGTGAATAAATGAATGAATGAGTGAATGAATGAATGAATGAATGAATGAATGAATGAATGAACGAATGAATGAGTGAAGGAGTGAATGAATGAATGAATGAGTGAATGAATGAACAATGCGTTCCGCATTTGTAGTCCTGCCATAAAGGACCATAAAAGTCAGCCCTGTGTTTAACTTCATGTTTTGATGAAGACATCCAGAACATGCTGCTGGAATTTGACACATCAGAAATGCGACGAATGGTATTTTTCCAAGTTTTTTTTTTTTCTAAAGCATGAACTGTATCAGTAGTGCTAGATAAAGATTTGTGACAAGCCCAATTCAGCTAATCTATTCTGCTACACGTTTACAGTGCTCAAACTGTCATTTCACCCCCTGCTTCAGTTTTAATGGGACCGTATTTCAGACAGGCCAATTAAAAGTTAGCCACACAGAAAATTATACCACTAAGCACAGTAGTTTTGATAACAACATCGGGGAGAAAACCGCGGTTCAATTTGCGCAAAGGGAGAATATTCATCTGTTGGACATAGTAGGCTAAATAAGCTCCGCGACACTGGGGTTATCACTACGTTATTTTTAGCGCCAATGTTTTAGCTCAAACTGTTTATGCGCGCGTGTGTTACCTGAATTTATATCCTAATGATCCCAAACTTGTCACAGCTTATTAAAACGAGATAGGAGAGACGTATACGTGAAAGCGACCGCAAAGTATAATTGGAGTTCTCCTTGGACGAATATCAGCCATTTTCAGACACGGATTCTGCATCGCCAAAGCTAATTATGTATAAGCGCTCGAATGGCCGTGACATCCTGTGAGTTCACCAGAGAGACGGATGAGTATATTTTAATGTTTTTCCTTTCCCATTTTTCTGCTCCTTCATCTGTTGTTTATTCTCTCCCCAGAGAGCGTTCCTATATATGCTACAGCATTTCCGCTCCGTTCTGCCATTCTGCATTCTGCCTGATGATGTACTGTTTTGTTGGGGCTGTTTTTTCCTATAAAAAAAAAAAAAGTGAACCATTCTGTCTTATAAAAAATTGAAAAGCATTTCATCGGTCTGCCTGCCATGGGAGAGCATCAGTCAGGGGAGAGGGATTTGAGTGGTCAATGTCTCATTATGATTTATAATTGCATAAAAATCAAAAGATTCATGGATTCTTAAGCATAAATTCACCTTAGAAATGTATTAAAACGTATTTTAAAAAAAAACATCATTAAAGCCTACTTTACTGTCTTTGATATGACTCAGAACATTTAAGCTCTGTAAACACAGGACAAAGCCTAATGGCTCTTATCTTGGCATTACTGTCTTATTACCGCAACGTTTAAGAGCCTCCCTTCTTCAAAGGAAAAAGAAAATCAATTATATTCTGACAAACTCTCCAATCTTGCAAAGATGACTTTTTTTTCTTTCCTGTTACAAATATTTGATGTTTGAAAGAGTTATTGATTTTAAATTTAGTACTGTGTATACTCAGTCCTCAATAAAACTAGGATAGCCTTCTTCTACTGTTAAACCAAAGTACACGCTCCTGCCAAAAGTCCCTTCCTCTCTCTGACAATGCGGTTTACTGTTACGACAATTTGAGAAAGCATAAAGACCATGGAGCCCAGCAGAATGCTTTCTCTGTGGTATTAAGGTCAGAAGAGACGCCCACCTCACTCACACAAAGCATGCATAACTGTTTGCCTTTGTACACACACTCACAAAATCTTCCTTACGAATTCTTTACCTTCACACATAGATAGATGGTCAGGTTGACCTGGTCGTTTATTGGCGTCATAAATCTGAGGGTCCAGCAGAAAAAAAAAACCCCTCAAAAAACAGAAAGCCCTCGTTTTCTCACAGATATGGGTAAAAGGTATTCGTTATCTAAGACATGCGAGGTCAAAGCACGGGTGTATCTTTGACACGGTCTTCTTTGGTCAGTAACATCATGACCCAGGCGCAGTAACATCTTGCATGAGAGGAGTGGCTTCTCTCCCCTGCTCTGCCTCTTCACTTGGACCATCATTGAACCGCAGTGAGAAGAATATCAAAGTCGTCTCTGCACCTTTTTTATTATTTTACCAACAAATGCAAATGCCCGACAAGACAAACAGATTGTCCTAACCGTATACCTGTTATGATGTTGTCTGCCATTGGCTATGAATCCGTCCCTTCATAGACGGGGCCTTGGTTTAAACGCTGTGGGGGGGGAGGGGGGGGGGGGGGTTTTGGGAAGAATTTCAACTGAATCTCAGCTAATGCGTATTGCAGATATACGGTTTCTCTGACAGAACAGCTGTGTGTTTATGAGCGAAAGGTAATAGCGATTAAGTTTTTTTATTGTTGTTGTTGTTTAATTATTCCAGCTACTTTCCATAAGGCTCCCCTGGGAAATTGAGCCCAGACAGTTTAATGCGCCTGTTCTAAAACACGAATTAGACAAATGAAGGATTTGCGGAATATGTTATTCCACCACCGGGGTCACTTTTTGACTTAAAAAAACAAAACAACAACAAATCCCATTCAGGCATGCAATGACATAAACCCAAAGGAGTCAGAAACACACACACACAC
This sequence comes from Chanos chanos, assembly GCF_902362185.1. Lineage (NCBI taxonomy): Eukaryota > Metazoa > Chordata > Actinopteri > Gonorynchiformes > Chanidae > Chanos > Chanos chanos. The sequence continues at coordinate 6,752,560 of NC_044497.1, read as the reverse complement.
ACACACACACACACACACACACACACACACACAACCTTTATTCATATCTTAGGGGGGGACTTCCCATTGACTTCTATTATCCTATAACGAAAGAATACTGACTTATCCCTAACCCTAACCCTAACCTTAACCAAAGAAATGTTTTGACACTTTTCGTTTTTTTCAGTAACAACACTAGAGTTTTGAGAAACGTTGTTCTCCTACTGGGGACTAGCATTTTGGTCCCCACAAGGCAATTTTGCCCGATTATGCCAGCTTACTGGGGACATTCAGTCCACATGGTACACATGATACGCACACACACACACACGCACGCACAAGCACACACACACCATCTGTGTATGTTTAGCCTGTCATCTATAACAATATGCCCTCTTTGAGTATTTGCATCTTTAGGGTTTACGATACGCCGTAAAGCCTGGAAAAGGAAGTGACATATTCCTTTCCAAGGCCTTTGCTTATCTAAAAACATACTTTGGGAAATGGATCACATGGAAACCAGTACTGTTCTTTTTTTCTGTTTTTGCTTTTTTTTTTTTTTCGGTTGCAGACAATTGACCAAAGTCCACTGAGAAAACATTAAACCTCTCCTGTGGAAGTGTTTGAGCATGCGTGACGGAAAGAGTTAGATATGGAGAGAGAGGGAGAGAGAGAGAGAAAGAGAGAGGGAGAGGGAGAGAGGGAGACAGAGAGGGAGAGAGAGAGAGAGAGAGAGAGAGAGGGAGGGAGAGAGAGAGGGATAGGGAGAGAGAGAGAGGGAGAGGGAGAGAGGGGGAGAGCGAGAGAGAGAGGGAGAGAGAGAGGGGGAGAGAGAGAGAGAGAGGGAGAGGGAGAGAGAGAGAGAGAGAGAGAGGGAGAAAGAAAGAGGGAGAAAGAAAGAGAGAGAGAGAGAGAGACATGGCTTGCCCTCCGTCCTCTTACAATTGTCGCCGTGTGTTTTTTTCCGTTGGGACAGAAGATCATACAGTCAGAGAACGTAATGACCTCCTGCTTCTATGTCCCAGAGTACAGCTCAAATCTCTGATCTCAGATCAGTGTCTGCACCTCTCAACTAAAGACTTCCACAGGTAGGACAGACAGCAACACAGAGAAACACAGACACCTCAGCAGAATTTGTCTGAGACTCACACACAAAATACCAACCAGTGACATCACTAATACAACAACAACAACAACAAAATACTGCTGTATGCAAACTCAGAAAACAGAGCAACAGTGACAATAACACATCGCCATAGAGTCAGGTTTCATCTTTCACTCATTCATTCAGTTAGTTAGTTAGTTAGTTGTCCTTTTAAATCTACATGTTTAACTTTTCTTCTTGAGACTCTCGGGTACTTCAAAACATATAGAAAGTTTTTTCCTTTTTTTCTAAGCAGACATACTGATGACGTGATGCAGAACTGAGTAGTTTACCGGACGTTATAGTGATTTATTTACCTTTATTTACATCTCTTCTATCCCTCCCGTAAACAGCTCAGTGGTTATTTATTATTATTTATTATTTATTATTATTATTATTATTATTATTATTATTATTATTATTATTATTATCTCTTTCCCTTGAGAAAGCATTAGGGTTCGGTGTCAAATATCGACACTATTTCTGCTTTACTTTTTACTCCATTCTCCTCCTCAGGTGTTAGCCCTGTTCGGCCGGAGCCGGGGGACAGGAGTGGAGTGGCTGAGATTGGGAGGGAGTGCGGTGTCCCACACTCCGGGGGGGACGTGCCGCTGTTTTATGCTGTTCGCCCACTTTCTTTGTTCAGATCCTAAGCGTCCTTGCTGAGCCAGACTCCGTCTGCGCTTATCTGACTCCTCTGCAGATTATATACGGGTGACACAGCGCAACCTGAGTCCACCTCTTTAGAACCCTGATCCAAAATAACATCCGTTTCTCACAGTCAGAAGGAGTGAGAGGGATAAACAAACACAGAGAGGGAGGAGGAGAGAGAGGGAGAGTAGGATGAAAAAATGGAAAGATTTGACTGAAACGACTCTGAGTGACTGGACACTTGGTAAAATGAGAGCACTTCACAACATGCGTGTGTGTGTGTGTGTGTGTGTGTGTGTGCATATGCATATGTGTATACACACACACACACACACATATATGTTTTATATATACATGTTTTTGGAGATTTTTGCTGTATTGATATTCAACACTCAGTAATGAGGTCGTTTCCTCTATGAACTCTCCCTCTCTCTTTCTCACTCTCTCTCTCTCTCTCTCTCTCTCTCTCTCTCTCTCTCTCTCTCTCTCTCTCTGACAAGACCAATGACAACCACAAAACCAGCGATCTTCATTTCCGTAATGAGTGGCACTGTTGGTTTAAAAGGACATCCATCCACTCATCTGTGAGAATGGAGCTGCTTATGTTTTTCAAAGAGGACAGCTAACGTTTGATCAACGCCCGCCGACAGAAATAGACCCAGGCAAGAGGGACTAATCTGAGATAGGGCCACAAAATACTCTCCCTGACTCCTCATTGGCTGTTTACTGAGAGTCTCAACCAATGACGTGAGGTTGGCTATTGTCAAGGCCATGTCCTTTCTCATTGAATTTCGCAGTTCATTCCATAAAAAGTCCAGTCAAAGGACATACAGCAACCAGTGGCCAGTGTGTTCCTTGAAGACAACATATCTGAAAGAGCTCATGTAAGTCATGCAAGGCAAATTTGGAGCTTTATTATCATCAGACAACAGAACCACAACAACAACAACAAAAAAACAACTGTTGTGCTTCTGATTACTAAAGTGTTTTTTTGGCTGTTAAATTAAATGGTTTGTGTTTAATCAATTCACTGTTACACAATGAATTAGTACGAGGCAGAATAAGCTACAAATTGGCATAAGCGTGAAACACGTTGGAAAAGAACCCACTGCAAAGCTGGATTATGTTTGCCTCATAGTTATTCCTGTTGTTTGGTGATATTTAAAAATGCCTGTCTAAATACCCCAGGACCAAAAAAAACCCCACTCCATATTTAACGCATCGAATTTTGTGCAACACAATCCAGGAAGCTCAACTTCCAAATCCTACTCGGGATAATTATGGCAACAGATGTGTGGGTTTTGACAGCAGATTTCCATTTAACTCCACAATCTTAGACAAATACACAGAGGGGTTTACAGAGAGAGAGAGAGAGGCGTGGAACACGATCAAGCTACTGACGAAGGAAAAGAGAAAAAAACAAAAAAAAAAACGTTTAGAAGGAAATGACAGAGTGCTGACGTGCCAGAAACCGGCCGACACAACCCGTGAGCCAACCCGCAGCAACAGGGGAACTTCATTACATATCAGTCTACACCCAGGAGACCGCCCATCAGAGGGAACGAGAGAGAGAGAGAGACAGGGAGGGAGAGAGAGAGAGAGAGACAGGGAGGGAGAGAGAGAGAGAGAGAGAGAGTACAGTCTTTTACATATGACAGGCTTTTGACAGATTGCAGTACCACTGCTGTCAGTCTGTGACTCCGAGGAGCACGACCTTTGACCTACGTGCCCCCCTTCACCTCCGCAACCTGCCTGGCACACGCTCTGACAAAAGCGACAAGAACTCACTTTCGAAACGGCCTTCCAGCTCAGTACGTTTGTTGATAATAAATATGTCCTCAGCTGATATAGATTACTCTCTTTTTATGAAAACCTTTAGTCCTATTTACAGATATTCATCCCCAGAGAGAGTGAAATGAACAATGTTAGCTGCAAAAGCTTAGGAACATCATCTCTTACTATCTGAAAATGAGGCTCTTTAGCTGTCTCTGCCTAATGGTGCAGCGGCTGAATCACCTCACCTCCACAGATATAGAGAATACAGTAATGTCATATAGCCTTCTTTAAACAGATTCCCCTGGTGTTAACTGAGTGTACTGAACACCTATTTGAAACATCATTCTTGTGTTGGTACAAAGGCTGCACGAAGTGTCCCAACACACACACACACACATGCACGTACACACACAGACCTCGTCCTGCAGTGTAAGTGTGAGTTCCACTACTTTACAATTCTCTCCTCATCCATCAAAATGACAGCGGACAATGTTGTTCTCCTCAGAGAGCACGGGTATTGTTGAAAATATACAAAAGACAAGACTTCAATAAATAAAAACAGCTGCAAAAAAAAACGAAAAAACAAAAAAACAAAAAGTGGGGCGACATCAAAAAGCAAAGGAAAGTCACAATTAAATGTGCTTCTTACATAAAGAGGTTTTCCACCAACCCAAAGCCAGTGAGGAGAGGAGAGGAGAGGAGAGGAGAGGAGAGGAGAGGAGAGGAGAGGAGAGGAGAGCGGAACATCGGAAATGCGTTTGAACCGATCCGGCCTTTTCCACTCTGTGTCAATGTTTATACCCTCTTCAGATGTGCACACTTGACTCATGCACACACACACACACACACACACACACACAAACACACAAACACAACCACATCTGACTCATCTGCTTGGATCAACCCAGATGTGAGCTCATTACACTCTAGTTGGTGGGCCTGCACACACACAAACACACACACACACTCTCTCACACACACACACACACACACACACACACACTCACCTGAGTCTGTCCTCCTCTTTCTTACGTAACTTCATGTCTCTCTGCACCACTTTAAGGACGTGTTCTGCTTCGTCGTCCGTCAGTCCAGACAGGTCCAGCTTCCTCCCCATGGCTGCTCAAACACACAGCGTCTCACACACACACACACACACACACACACACACGTCTCACAGGTCAAAGGGGTCGCAGGGAGCAAGGCTGGGAAGGAGAGAAAGGGAAAGAGTCAGAGATGGGTGACTGCTGGCCAACGGTAACACATCACAAACTGTATCGCTCTTCATTACATACCATATTCTTGTACAAAGACACAGAGAGAGAGAGAAACAAAGAGAGAAATACTTTTATTATCACATACTCACAGAAAGAGAAAGAGAGAGACAGAGAGAGAGAGAACGAAATACATTTTTAATCACATTCTCAGAGAAAGAGAGAGAGAGAGAGAAACAGAGAAGGAAATACAGTGAGAGGGAGCACAATGACCAGATCTACTGATCAACAAACTTACAAACCCAGATGGTCTGTTTCCTTACCTTCCTATTCTCTCTCTCTCTCTCTCTCTCTCTCTCTCACCCTATCGCTCACCCAGAGCCAGCAGTCAATTTTGAGAAAGGAGGATTACAATACCTCCCTAAAGATTCTCGTATACACAATCAACATAATACACGCTCAATATATATCACATACTGAATATATATATTATGCACTCAATATATATTACGCACTCTGTATATATTACAGCATAATATATGTTACACGCTCAATATATGTTCCACACTCAATATATATCACACAATAAATATATATTACACACTCAAGATATATATCACATACTGAATATATATATGACGCACTCAATATATATTATACACTCAGTATATATTACAGCACAATATATGTTACACACTCAATACATATTACACACTCAATATATGTTACACACTCAATATATATTTTGCACTCAATATATTCCACACATTCAGTATACATTACAGATTCAATATACATTACACACTCAATATATATTACACACTATATATTATACAGTGTATATTACACAGACCACATCAATATTTCTATCTGCAATTTGTTTCTTCATAGAGTCTGGTTGGGCCGCAATTGGGTTGTAAACTATCACGAAGACAAATCCATCTAAAAATATGTGCTCTCTCTCTCTCTCTCACACACACACACACACATACACATACACACACAAACTCATGAAAAGGTACACACAGGGCCTGGAACCAACAAGCTTTACTATATTTAGAAGAATGTCGATAAAAACAATACTGATCTGGATGGGTAGCCAGACCAGAATGCCCACATTCACTGCCACTGTAACACACACACACACAAACACACACACACACACACACACAGTTCCAGACCAGGACACACACTCATATTCACACGCACGCACACACAGAGTTCACTCAAAAAGGCTATCACCCTGTCTGTTCATTTATCAAGAACTCGACACACATGCGCTCTCTCATTCACAACACTAACACCATGGAGGAGGAACAGCAGAGCGAGAACTACAGTTATACGAGAGTTACAGTAGGGAAGGGTGGAGAGAGACAGAGAGAGAGAGAGAGACAGAGAGAGAGAGAGAGAGAGAGAAAGGAAATGGGCATAATTTCAGAGACTGATTTGGTTTTTAACAGACTTGTTAGGCTTTGGAGGGATTCATTAATTCACCTTGTTAATGAACTGTGAAGAATGAGTGTGCCTCTGTGTGTGTGTGTGTGTGTGTGTGTGTGTGTGTGTGTGTGTGTGTGTGTGTGTGTGTGCGCGTGTGCGTGTGCATGTGAGTGTGTGTGTGAGAGAGAGAGAGAGAGGGAAAGAGAGAGAGAGAGAGAGAAAAAGAAAGAAGTGAGGAGGAAAGAGAGAGAAAGACAGAGAGCAAGTGACATGAGGTGAGTGTACTAATAATAATAATAATAATAATAATAATAATAATAATAATATTTATTTAGAGCCCAATATCACTATTTATAGTCTAATGAGTGATATAGTAATGAGTCATATAGGACAGAGAGAAGAGGTGACATAGGAAGTGTGTGTGTGTGTGTATTATGGGAGGTGCGTGAGAGTGTGTGTGTGTGTGTGTGTGTGTGTGTGTGTGATATGGGAAGTGCGTGAGTGTGTGTTTGTGTTATGGTGTTTACTTTTTACAGGTATATTTGATAGGACTGGGAGTGACACTAAACCCACAGTCAGAAGGATGACTCAGCTAGCAATGCCCTTTAGCTTGACCAATCATATTCCCCTGCACCTGTTTACAACCTGTCCTCGCACGCGCACACACACACACACACACACACCACACACACTCACACACACACACCACACACACTCACACACACACACACACACAGCAAAGAGCATTTACACTCATCTATGCCTTTAGGGAACAAGCAACATTTCCACTCAGAGAAACTAACAGCTTCTATGCAACCCAGACTGCCACTGTATAAACTCACGACTGCTGTTTGTTTAAAGCCCAGACTTTTTTTCTGAAAGCACTTCTCAGCAAGACAGACGAGTGGAGGTAACAGAGTGAAGCCATACAGAAACCCAGCACAACAGAGAGACAGAGACTGCACACTGCAGGGCCGTTAGAACCGCGGACACGGGGGAACGGACGACTTAACGCACACGGCTGAGAGAAACACGACGCAAAACACAATAACAGACAAATTAGGACAGAAGGCGCAATACAGAGGGACGGACTGAATATAAGAAAAGAAAAATGAAGAAAGAATGCACACACAAGACACGATAAGAGATGACCGAACCGAAGTCCATCAACGTACAGTTCATTTACACAGAGCGGTAAAGAGGGACGGTAAAGGAGACAGAACTTCGCACAGACACCGAGGAAGAGGAACCAGACACGCAGCAATATAAGCTAGAAGCTCAACAGGAGACGCAGGAAAAAAAAACCTCACACGAAGCGCGATGAGGAAGAACCTGAGAGAGGAGCCTCTTCAGGTGTCTGGGAGTGTAAGCAGGAGTGAAGGGAGGACAGGGACAGTTGGCGGAGTGAGAGAGGCGTGCGACAGAAGGATGAGGAATGTCGTACGAGGCTGTACGAGAAGGAGGGACAGGAGAACGGGTCTGTGAGGGGAGAGTGTCGATTAAAACTGGGACATACACCACACCCACTCAACTGTAGAGGACATTATCACCATCCTTAGTGTTTAATGACACACACACACACACACACACACACACACACAGATATATACACAGACAGAGATAAATACACAGACATAAACAAACAAACAGAGACACAAACACACACACACTCAACTGTAGAGGACATTATCATTATCCTTAGTGTTAAGGGACAGACATACACACACACACGCGCACACACACACAATTACTGTTTCAGACTAGGACACACATTCTCTCTCTCACACACACACCCGCGCGCATGCACACACACACACATACACACACACACAGATTTCCAGACCAGGACACACACTTTTATTCACACACACACACACACAGACACACACACACGCCCACATGCAGATACATATACAAATACGTATGTACGCATAACCATGCACGTGCCGAGGCAGAGACATGTGAATACATGCACGCACACACACACACACACACAGACACATACCCAGAAATGCATGCATACACACAGACACACACAGACACACACACACACAGTATGAGAAAGAGTTACACAGTCAGTCACTATAATTTTAATATCTGTGAGCGACTACATCCAAATTCACCAAGCTAATTACAGAAAAACCTGTTAAATACTCCTTGAAAAATAATCTTTTCCTCTTTTCCCTGTAGGTACATTTGATGGATAATACTCTCTGTGATCATAAGGGGGAAAAACTTCAACAAAAGCATTAAAATCCAGATCAGACAGTGTCACATTACAAAGTCCAACAGTAACAGAGCGACACGCCAAACACCACAGGATAAAGCTGAAACACCACAGGAACAAATCCTCCTCTGGTGTAATTGCTTTTTTTTCTCTCTGTCATTTTGGTAATTTATCACTGTTAAATAATTCGACTGGAAAAAGAAGAAAGCTTCTTGGTACCCATTCGGGCTCAAATATAACTACACCAATCTATCAGGTTGACGTCCATTACGGGTCTGCACTCTGCAGCTTCTGCGGTAGATATCATAATTCATTGAAACCTGCCAGCTCCTCTGTGTTTTCTCTTTATCTGTTACAGTTACTGTTCAAAAGCACTCCTAAAATAACCAGAAGACCATGTTCCACACAAAAATGCAATTTCAGTAATATAGCAGTGATTTCACTAGATTAGTGCAGTGATTTCAGTAATATAGCAGCGATTTCACTAGATTAGTGCAGTGATTTCAGTAGTGCAGAGGAGCAATTTCCGTAGCTTTTCAAAACAAAGTTGCTCCTGAACAAGTCCTCTCTCATGTAAGTGCAGGAAATTCACCATGTAATATTTTAGTAGGCTAATATATACAATTATCATCCAAAGGCTTAGTTTTGTAACCTTAAACATAAGTTGCCACTTCACTGATCTATTCTTGATTCTGTTTTATTGTTTACAGCAGGGGGAAAAAAAAAGATCATTTCATTCAGGTAGAGTAATGCGAGATTACTAAACTATGACCTGTCCCTCTTGGTGTCTGGTTCCTACTTTTTGTGGCACTAGGTCACTCTTGAAACCATTTAATGACACTCAAAGGCCGAACAAAAACGACAGACTCCATCAACAGATCATCTGAGCAGTTAACATATCTCTCCGAATACTGGGCGAATTTTCGATGGCTGTAGTGCAAACTGATATTGGAGCACACTGACAGTACTCCATTCATATCAGCACTCCCTGGTGACGTACACGCTTTAACGAGGGAAAAAAAAGCATCTACCAATAATCTATGGCGGATGCTGGCTGCTCTTCACCTGCGCGCCGTAGTTTACATCTAGCGTACTCCTACCCAGACTACAACGGTAAATCCGCGCTCACCCTGCTCCCGTGACTCAATCCCATTCTGCGGCATTATTAATCGGTACAGCTCGCGTGACCCTGCGTTTATATGTGCGCGTGAGTTTTTTTTTTTTTTTACGGCGCACTCTCGGAGAATGTAGGCTTTTGTTACAAAAAAAAAAAGAGGGCCTCTGAAATCATTGTCTAAAGTATTTAAGTGGACGCACATATTCTAATGCTTTGTTGGGTCTACGCAAATGAGGTACATCACTTTGAGGTACCTTACCCAGTGTTCATTACTTCATCTGCAATTTCATACAGCGCTCCAAAGAAACTCAGTAAACTAAATTCATTATGATATTTCGTCAGGCAATACGTTACACTCTGAAAGCCACTCGGTCTGTCGCACGACTGTACAAACTGTGTTAAATGCTGAATCATTTAGACAGCGCGAGTGTACCGTTTTCGAAACAAACGCAATTACACAGAACGACACCATTAGTTCAGTAGCCATGCTTAGCCTTTATGGTGACTGTGTGCCCAGTGATTTCTGGGTCGACACTGCCACGTCCCGTTATTCAACCCAGAGAAAAAGCATTCAGATGCCGGTTGCCTTACACATTTCCTGCGTGCGGTGTAACCTACGTGCTCCTGAGTGGGACAATAACCTTTCCTACAATTCCTTACCTAAAATAATTTCTCACACCTCACACATGGGCAGAGACAAAGTTTTCTATCAAAATTAGTCATTCAAAACCCTCGTGATGGTTAACTGATCGCACAGTAGAATATCATAGGCTGACAGGTGCTTTTATACAAAGCATAACTTACGCGATATCAACGACCGTTGGATGTCCGCCAGCCACAAATGTCCACGGATTCTCCTTTTGCGGTCACCGGGAGAGAGAGAGAGGGAGAGATGACACGTTGATTTAGTAAACTCCCATTAAAATTATTCCCTCAGATAGTTTCGCCCTACCGATCTGTTATCAGTCTGTTTTCCCACGCCACACGCGCAAACATCATCAACAGCAGAGTCACGAGGTTTGACTTACGAGGAACAAACCGGCTCGAGGTGATTTAAAGGAATTACGTGAGCTGGATAAATTTTTACGATGCTTTTCAGCATCAGATGTCCAGTTTCAAATTGAATTCTAAAAAGGGATTCAAAAGGGTGGTTTTATTTTGGGTTTGGTAGGAGCGTATTCCACTGAGCATCTGTTTCTCTCTCTCCCTCACACGCGTCCACTGGCAGACTCCATCCTCCTTTCCCACCTGAACACCCCGCAGATCAGCCAATCAAAGGCGCCACAACCAAGCTCTCTACCGCAGCATTAACCAGTGCATCGTAACGCTTTCCTTCCGTACGTTTACGCAGCTGCCGTGCTATCGCGTCTGTTAATTGTGTGCAGAAACGCACGCTAAACTATTTAGGAATCTCTCTCTCTCTCTCTCTCTCTCTCTCTCTTTCTCTCTCTCCCTTTCTCTCTCTCACTCTCACTCTCAAACACACACACACACACATTTTTGCCCATATAATAGAGTATGGGAGTTCAGAGAACCCAATTAACCTGAAATTAATAAATAATGTTGGTGGGGCTACAGATGGATAGATAACATTCATTTGACTTTACCGGGAGACGTGGATGCTAGGGGCTCCTGGCTCTCCAGTATGTTCAAAGAGATGTACAAATGTAGATCATCTGTGCATTGTCAGAAGTGTTCTCAGAAATATGCCGAGGGGTATGAATGCCAGCTCAGGAACTATTATTAACCTTGTTTAATTGAGAATTTGGCCCTCTCCTTCCTAGCCCAGCGAGGAACACTTTCCTTTTAAGCAAACACCTCTTTAAAATCAGATCACATTAAAAATGGTCTTATAGACTCCTTTTCAGTTTTATTTAGTAATCCGAGCTTCATTCAACTACTCACCGATGTATCCGCAAACAATCCCAGGTGACAACATGTTTCAGCTGTGTTATAATGATTCATGATGATGATGATGATGATAATAATAATAGCAATAATAATAACAACAACAACAACACCAATAATAATAAAAATAATAATAATAATAACCATCATCGTCGTCGTCATCATCATCATCATCATAATAGTAAAAGTAATAATAATAATAATAGTAAAAATAGTCATATAAAACAGTGCAACTAAAGTGAAACCCATCAGAGAGACTCATGCTCTGGATCTGAGATAGATTTGGAATTTGATGTTCAGCCATATTTGACATTACGCAACAATAACACTGTCTGTGAATTTCATTAGAGTGCTCATTAAGAGACATCAGGCCTAAGCCGGATAATAGACCTGGACACAATGTGGGTGTGCGTGTGTGTGTGTATGTTTGTGTGTGTGTGTGTGTGTCTGTGTGTATGTGTATACATTACATAAGCTTTTCTTTTTAGGGCTAATGACTGTTTTTTGCATATTTCTGCAAGGCCTTCAAAACTTTTCTGATACATAAACAATGCAATAAACAATGTTTGTTTGCTACTGCTATAAAAATGTAGTTATTACTGCAATGCTTTGTAAAACCATTTTTAAACTAGAACAGTTCCTCTACTTTCCATTGTCATCACTGTGTAATCAAATAGACTGGTCAACTGTACGCATCTGTGGCATGATTGACTGACTGAAAATACGTTGTGTCGATAAGGGTAAGGTATCTTGTCCTGACCACTACCCTATCTGTTCCTGTTCCTCCTGTTAGATCTATCCACAGGTACAAGACAAGCAAAAAAAAAATTTTCTATAATAACCAGGATAAGTTGTGTAAAAACCATAATAAATTACACACAAACATGTTTGACTCAAATTAACACTCTCCACCAAAGAGAGTATCTGTTTCATCTCTGCAGAGATGAGAGAGACGGAGGCTGACAGAAAGACAGAGAGAAAGAGAGAGAGAGAGAGAGAGAGAGAGAGAGAAAATAATTGTGCTCTCTGATGTCTCTTTCTTTTCAACTTTAAAAACATCCATACCCTGCCATAATCCGTCCCCATTACCAACGCTGACTCAGCACGAGCTGTGAACACAATCATCTCAGTGATGGACAGATCTGGAAGGAGGCCAACGGGAGGATAAGAAAGAACCAGGGATGAGTTTAGCCTCTTTATCGATGCTTGGCAGCGGTGGAAAGTGCTGAACGCAGCGAGCTGCAGAGGCCTCAGAGCGGTGATTCACTTCGTAGAGGAATTAACGTTGGGTCTGATCCATTCCAGCTTGCCTTACCCACACGGTAGACGGTTCCCAGTACGCTCTCGCACAGACTGGAACTCCGGCCGATTCTGATGACAGTGTCAACCACAGAACCTCCAGTCCAGCGATTCAGCACATTGACTATAAACTATGAACAAGATCCAGTTCTGAAATCCACCCAGTGCCGTTTCTGAGAAATAGTGCAAGAGAGAGTAGAATTACTGTCATTACTAGAGGGTTTTTTTTTTCTTTTTTATATGAAAATAAATTCAAAATAAGGCCTCAGGCTATCTAGAATGGGGCGCTAGAATTATGTCCGCTGAAACTGTAACCGTTTGATACTGTCAGAATTTGCTCCATTAACTATTTGAATCGACTGTTGGGAATGTCTGAATAAAACACTAGAAGTTTTGCTTCCAAGTGAAAATAATGCCCTTCCACCTCTATTCCAAAAACCACGCATGGGTGAACAAACGTCCAATGTATTGATTGTAAACATTCAAAAAGCCATTTCCTCTGATATAATCACAGCGTTTCACAAATGGAGTAAGATCAAATCTGGAGGAGATGCCTTTTTTTTTTTTCTTTTTTCTTTTTTTTTTCTTTTACTAAAAGGGCCTCCGAGCTCTGATAAACGTTGATTTCTTTCATTTCTTTCACGGAGACGCGTAGAGAAGCAGAAAGGTGTTAAAACGGCAGACATCTCCATCGATTAACGTTCAGTCAGCTGAAAGTAAGACCGCATTAGACACAGTTGGCCACGTCTATTTGCCAAGTGCTGAGAGATATGGAGGCTAAATACCGAATGACTACATGCGCCGGAATTATCCGCAAACACGGTTCACCTTTTCCTGCGCTCCGTACTGTCGAGACATTCAACGGTCGTAGACAGGCGGCTCTTTGAACTCTTCCGTGTCTATAAAAAGCGGAAGATTCACTAAGGTTCGGGCTGTGTCTGGAAAGATTAGTCGAATTCTCAGCCAAAACGCGCTGATGGTAGGTCTCTTTCCATAACTCATCTGCATACGCCATAGTTTAAGTATTGCTGAACAGTAACATCATAGCCACCTGAAACACTCTGAACCATGTGGCGAGATGGGGGTAATTGCTCTGTATTTAAACGGACGAGTTCAATTTCTGGTTCCATCTACTGTGAAGCGAAACACACAGAATACACAGAGAGCAGTGGATTTTGGCCTATAAGACAACAGTTATAGAAACATTTTTGACAGTGGTGGCGAGGGAAGCAGTCCGGTAATGGGTTTGTCATCAATGTGATGTTGAATACAGCACTTAACCTCAAGACTGCTAAACTGCTCTGGACTACAACATCAGCTAAATGGTTCAGTGTGTGACAATAGCAACCAAGCTTTGCTTTGTTTTTTTGTTTTGTTTTGTTTTTTTCCTTTCCATATCCAGAACTGTACCTGTAAAGATCTTAAGCAATAAAGCATTTGTCAGAATTTTCCATTTTCTTCCCAGATTACCAAAACCCTCATTCCTCTCCACTCTTATTTGACCCCGTAGCGTAAAAAGAAATGTGCTGTAACAGTTCATAACCATAACCATTTGAAGTCAGAGTCCTGCTTCTCTACCCTGTATCTGTCCAGAAATGAGTTTCAGAGCAATGATGTTTGGCTTCGTGTGGCTCTCTGGCTGAAAGACAGATATTAATAAAATGAGAACTGCAATACACAGCATGATGTAAAACACATAATGTCATCCATAGCACATGACATATACATAAGAGCAGACAAACACAATATCAGATACGTGACATTTTTCATATGCTTTATCTGCCTGATCACACGAATGTCAGCGTTCAGTGTGTTGGACATGATTGGTTCATTTCATGATCATTTGAAATGCCGCTGAAGCGGTTCTGTGAAGTTTGTGAAATGTGAAGTTTACTAACCGTTAATCTCAACCATATGTTACTATTTCTCATGAAACCTCGTTTGTAACATTTTTTGAGTGAAATAACATGAGATCATGCAGGAATTTAGACATTTTAAAAAAAAAAGGCTTCAATGGATGGGCGGCCTTAACAATAATACGTCAAATTGAGATTTTCACACAAAAGCGTCAAAAATTGACATTGTTTCATGAGACCAGACAGCATTTTAAATATGTATAATTCATGTAAAATCAACTATCATTAAAAATAATCTAAAAATACCTCGTCTGGCACTGAGAACTTTGGTTTTTGTTTACGTGTCATCCTGCCATAACACTGAGGGGGAAGTTACACTTCATTTGCAGCGTGCACATGAAATCAATCATCAATTCCACTTCCCGGGATTTTTATGCCGCTCTTAATGCTCGTCATTTATAGATTATTAATGTCTGTTGGAGGAATCGGAGTGATTTGCTATGTCTGTGAAAAATGAGTGTACGGAGATGACATGGCGTGATAAGGCCCTCAGAGAGTGAGGGACAGAGAGAGTCTTCTAAGCTCTCATTGTGCTACACACACAAATGGCCTGGGTTTAATTAGGCAATACAGGGGATTGATGGTAAACTAATTGCCTGTAGTTTAATTTCAATTACCCTCTTTCCCACACACAAAAAGGTTGTGCTGATTTGTACTTAGTGCTCAGATGAACGTGACGTCCAGCTTTAGACATGTTCTTTTTTTCTGTTCTTTTTTTTTTCTTCTCTTTCTTTTTTTTTTTTTTTGGAGACTACAGAAGCCGGAGAAAAAGACGTTACCTGGTGGGGCCTTTCTCTGGCTTTATGAGAAGAGAAACGGTATATTCCATGTTCCGTCATGATGTGTAGTCTTGTCGTCTCTCATCCGCTGTGAAATGACTCTTTTGTCTGCGTTCCGAATGACAGAGATAAATTCCGTGAAAGCTGATTGTCCTCTTGTTTTTTGCCCTGTTCTTTTCAGTCTTTCCTGTGCCCCTATAAGCACATTGCTCATGTGCAGTGATGCACACTGGCTTATTGGTGCAATAAGAAGGCAAAACTGGAGAGAGAGAGAGAGAGAGAGAGAGAGGGAGAGAGAGGGAGAGAGAGAGGGAGAGAGAGAGAAAGCTCTAATGAGGATTTCTCCTCTAATGAGCAAAATGAAGGGTGGCAGACGCAAAAAAAGTGTTGATTATGTTTTCCTAACACACTTTCATTCGTGCAAACAGCAAGACCAGAAGGTTCCGTTTAAAGCCGATTGTGTCTGAGATCCGTGAATGTATGTAACAGGGTAGTGGAGGAGGACAAAACAAATATCAAAGAGTTCTGTCCACCCTGTCGCATTTTGCTTCCGTTTATACATTTGTAATCCTGTATCAAAAATGTACATGTGTAGTATTATTGTATGTGTAGTATAAACATTTTTTTGAAGATACAGTTTTTCTGTAGAACTGTTCTGAATCATTTACCTTCATTTACCAGAAAATGAAACAGTAGAATCTTGTTTTGAAGTCTTGATTTGATCCAAGCTGCGTTGGCTGCTTTCTCAAGCTTTGCTTAATTAGCACACATTTTTAAAGGTCTCGAAACCGTCACTGATGGACTCTAACTGTGAAAATGCCGCGGATTAAAAATCGTGTTCTAACCCTAGATCATTAACTTAGCATACGTTCGTGCAGAAAGATATTAAAATGAAATTTATGACACACTGGATTGTAATGTTGAGAAGAGTCATTGGAAAATATGGATTTGATGCGGTAGATACACTCAGGTCAGTAATGTGAGTGAGTGTTACAGGCACGGGGGGGTTAATCCTGTCTTAAACCCACTGGATTATGGGAAATTATTTATTATGGACAAACACACTCTGGTCTGGTCCTGGACTCGTTACTGTCTCATTCAGCCTGTCACCCCCCCTCCCTTTCTGTCTTTCTCTCTCTCTCTCTCTCTCTCTCTTTCTATCTGTCTGTCTCTCTCTCTCTCTCTCTCACTCTCAGTCTTTCTCTCTCTCTCTCTCTCTCTCTCTCTCTCTCAGTCTAGCTTTCTCCCCCCCCCCTCTCTCTCTCTCTCTACCCCCCTCCCTCTCTCTGTCTTTCTTGTGGAGCTTACAGACATTTTTTGTTAGGCATAGTTGTAGTTAGTTTCTTGGCAGAGCTAAGGGTTTTGTGCGTGTGTGTGCGTGCGCGTGTGTGTGTGTGTGTTTGTGTTTGTGTGTACGTGTGTGTACGTGCTGACATTCAGTTCTTGTGGTATTGTGTCTTGCTGTGGATTACATCCAGTGCAGGAATGCTGGTATTTCAAAGCACTTTTCTTTCTATTACACTGCCATTAAGCACAGTGTGAACACTTTCTTCATACAAATGCCACACTTCAGACCAGAGGAATTGGACCATACATTGCCTTTACGCTTCACCGACACACCTGACTTTGATTTATGGAGCAGAGAGGATCTCTCCAGACAATTTTAAAGAGGCCCTTGAGTGCGTTAAAATGACTTTTCCTTTTAATAATATGCCAAAAATGGACCTCATTTACATAACTGGTAGCTGAAACGTCCTGCAGTTAAACAGTAACCACAGCTGAAAGTAATTCTTTGTCGGTCAAAAGAATCGTAGCGCGTCATGATTAATTTGGCCTTTAAAATCATATGATTTCTGTGAGCAGTTAGATAGACGGCTTTGGCTTCTGAAAAAATAACAGATGGTAATCAATAATATTTAAAACACGTTTTTTTTTTTGGCAGGGGGTGGTGGGGGGGGGGGGGGGGGGGGGGGGGGGGGGGGGGGGGGGCGGGGGGTTGGACTTCATTTAAGGTTCATATGAACAGAGGAGCACGGTGGGTAACCAGGAGACATGTCTAAGGCAGAGGGGAAGTGTGGGAAAGATGCCAGTGACCTGTCTCCTCAGCTTGTCC
>NC_044497.1:6715000-6722500 GCF_902362185.1 Chanos chanos | reverse complement strand
CGTCACGTCGCAAAGGTTTTTTGATTCTCACACATGCATGAAAAAGAGACATATACACACACATGAAAACAGCTATAAAAAAAAAAAACCTCCATGCAGAGCATATGTACGACAGAACATCATAACCGCAGAAACAGATGTGATTTTAGTGTGGTGTTTTTTTCTTCTTTTTTTTCTTTGTCTTTGCGTGTTGTTGGGGTGTTTGAAAAAGCATTGAGACTTTAACAGCCCTGCTACCAAAAATACCCTCAAAGGAAGAGCCTTCTCCAATTTTCCGTGGCATTTTCTATGGGCAGTGGAATTGTTTGATTTTCCACACTCTGGGAAAACTCTGTGTGTGTATATGTGTGTGCGAGTGTGTGCGTGTGTGTGTGTGTGTGTGTGTGTGTCCAAAATAATCACTTCTCCCTGAGACAGAATGTAAATGCTGGAGTTTGACTTTTAGGTGAAAATCATTTCCTATGACAAGCAAGAGAGAGTTAGAGAACAGTGCCGCTTTGTCTGTGTGTGAGAGAGAGACAGAGAGAGAGAGAGGGAGAGAAACAGAGACAGAGAGAGACAGACAGAGAGAGACAGACAGAGACAGAGAGAGAGAGAGAGAAAGAGACAGAGAGAAAGAGCCCCAGAGAGGTTTACCCCGATCCTTATAAGCCATGTAATGTGCACATGTGGACGTCCTGACAGTAGCATTATCTACTTACATGTTTTCTCTCTTCAGTTTCATTGAAGAACACATTTCATCACACTGACGTCTGATTCCAATCCTCCATGTACTCTGCTTTCACCAAAAAAATGAAATAAATGAATAAATAATCTGTAAAAGTAACGGAGTGAAAGTGCGCTGAAAAACCAGAGCAGAAGCAATTTTCCAGCTCTTTCATTTGTGGAGACTTGAGGGACTTTGAGCGAAATGGTTTGAAAAGAGAACATTGTCCTTGTGTGTAAATGAGCACTGATAAATGGGCTTGAAACCTTGAGAATGTTCTTGTCTGTACTTAGACTGTGAATAGCACCACATCACACGTGGAATAGACAAGATAATTAGGGGGAGAGAGAGAGAGAGAAAAAGAAAGAGAGAGAGAGAGAGAGAGAGAAAGAAAGAGAGAGAGAGAGAGAGAGAGAAATGCTGGATTGTTAAATACTGTATATTGCAGGGTTGGGGTCAATTCATGAAGAAACTCATCAATTCCAAACTGAAGTGAAGAGCTGGAATTGAAATTGCAATTGGAGAAACCACTCAGTAAATAACACTGTAATAAAAAGAAAACTAAACTGAAACGTAAATGTCATTAAATCACATGAAATCCTTGAATCCTTTAATACTGAGGATTTCTTTGGCAGATAACTAATAATCTTGGGCATGATAATTTTGCACTGAACCACAATTTTCCACTCATACGGAAAGGGCTAAAGACTGGAACGCAGTCTAGCGCTGCCCAGTGCGGTAAGAGCTCGTTATGTTGGCCTCGCGGTTTAATTCTGTGGGTGTCTGAAATAAAATGCATGAACCTCTTGTGCTTCATCAATAACAGGAACTCTCTCAGCAACTTATTTCCTTTGTTTGTTTGTTTGTTTGTTTGTTTGTTTTCCACAGGTTGACAGCGAGCCCGTCGTCACACCGGTGAGTCTGCATTTTGTAGAGCTTTTAGACATCAAGAGGACATTAAAAGCAGCTTAAAAGGAGGTCGAGACATGTCCTTCCCTCTTGAACAGTGACTCTCCATGTCCTAACTTTAGCGAGATTAAGTCACAGAGGTCTTATCCAAAGGCTCCAGGGTTTATTCGTCATGAAGCTGAGAACAGATGGTTCTCTCCAGCTCAGGTCTCGGAGTCAGTCGGAGTCACACGTGTTACAACTTAATTGAATTGTTAATAAAAACCGGATCAGAATTTTTCAGAATTTCACGTAAAGCGTCCGGTTTGTTACTGTGTTAACCCGACTATGTCGCCTGAGTTCGTTCTGAGCGGCGTTTTTAACATGCAACAAACGAAAATCAATAAGGAGAAAAATGCAGACAAATACGCAGATATGTGTAACAGACAGTAACATGAATGGCATTCTTTGAATGTGGTCCAAAAGAAAAAAAAAAAGTCGGGGAATTCCGACAGAAGGGTGTCCTCTGAGATCATGGTATCTAGAGGTGATTCAGCGACACGTAGCCAAATGTGTCCATCAATTCAAAGCTGGTCAGTTGGGGGGTTGGGGGGGGGGGGGGGTGAGGGGGCAAAATGAAAAGTCAATGTGTGACTCAGCCAGACTGTCTCTGTCCAGTTCCCCTCTGAGCACTCTGTGTGTGTGTGTGTGTGTGTGTGCGCGTGTGAAGAGTTAACTTTATCCATCCGCAGCCCTCGACAACCAGTCTGCCCAAACGGGTCTGAGTCTGGTTTCCCGCCCCTGCGCCCCCCCGGCCTCCAGGATACGGAGCCGAAAATCAATTGGAACATCAAAGGAACAAAATCCTGGAAACCAAACATAATGATAGGCCATTAAAATAAAATATAATTAATATAATCTGTTATAGTCTCTTTTATACATGATTGATTTTTTTTATCATCTAGTCTTACAGAGAGCATGCCCATGTGCAAAAGAAGTTTGTGTGAATTATTAAAGGTCGGTTTCTGGAAGCTATTAAAAAACGGTTAAGCAGCTCCGCTCAGCAACTTCTACTCACGGCCTGGAAAAAGTCATACTGTGTTCAACGTATGACAGCTGTGTTCACGCCAACGGAGCGGAATGCTAAAAGCAAACAAACAGACAAATAAATAAATAAATAGGTGGCTCGAACTACGTATGATCCATCGTGAGAATTCATGTCTTCATTTCTTCAGATGGTCTTTATTAGATAATACTATAGCTAAAGCAAACTCAAAGATAAAGTCCAAATGATATTGAAAACCTTAGATTCTTTTGTATTCTCCAGTTTCTGGGAGGAACACAAAGCATTTAAGAGTTAGTTTCTACACTGTATACACGAACATTTCTCTATACCACAATTCCTCCCTAGACTCATATTCCCAGCATTTTGTACAAACATGTCTGGACAAGAGAAAAGAGGGTCGGAGTTGGACCATTTTACAGCATATCACAGAGAGTCCATATCAAAACCCAGTGTTACAAGTCATCTGATGTAAAGGCCCTGATATCTCTGAAAAAGTGCTCTGTGTTTATAAAGTCTTCATATTTCAGTTATTTTGTAAAAAAAAAAAATACAAACCAAAAAAACCCAAAAAAACTCCACCCTAACCCATTTGAGAAGAATGATCTCTATTTTAGAGAATTTCGCATATGTCAAAGGAAAACATCTAATTAAATGTGCTCGCGAATCAAACTGATCATTAAATTGATGTGTTACATCATTTTGTAACAGGGGAGTTAAAGACAGAATGAGTGATTTATGTGTTTGTTTTTTGTGTGACAGATGAGGTTTCGGAGACAGGTGGATCCAAGCAAAACATCTCACCTAAAGAGCCTCAACCGGCCTGGAGCTGTCTCAGTCAAAGGCTTCCCCAACACACTCATCCAGGTCAGTCAGTCCCTGAGAGAGAGAGAGAGAGAGAGAGAGAGAGAGAGAGAGAGAGAGAGAGAGAGAGAGAGAGAGAGGGGGAGAGATTCTGTGTGCATATGTGTGTCTGATGCACAGACTGAAAAAAAAAAGACTGAGAGTCTCCTGTTTTCTGTTCCAGGCTGATCGGTCAAGGCGTCACCTGTCCCTCAACAAGAAAAAGCCCAAACGCAAACGCATTGGCTCCTTCTCACTACTTAACCACACCCATAACATGCCAATCAAGGTGCGTAACCCTGACAACTACCCTCAGCCATGCCCTTTTGCAGCAACCACCTCCATGCAACTCTACTCTCTGTGCTGACATATTCTTAAATCTTATAAAAAAAGAAAAAAAAAGAGAAGAGAAAAAAACAGCATATTAAGTGGTGTTGAAACAGTGGCATTGGTATCAGTTAATACTGTGTGAGGCAAAAATGTTAAATGGAACTAAACACTGTCCAAAAAGATTCAATTTCTGGCTTTCTTGTCACAGTTATATTTGATTTAGATAAAAAAAAAACATGTGTATGTTAGTATAATTGTATCATTTCTGTTTAAATGTCTTTATAAAGTCCATGTAAAGGTGCGAGTGGAATATTGGAGGACACGTAAGAGCTCGGAAGGGTTTGTGTTACAGGTCCACAGGGCACGCAGGCAGGCGGAAACCTCCGGACCGGCCGCCGATCCACTCAGAGTCAGTGAAACCGCATAAGACGTCTCAGACTTTATCCCTTACAAACGCTGGACACATAAACGCCACCACGACCCTGTTTTACCGCTCACACACCGCACACACCTACACTCACACTCGTAAATATCATAAACACATTCTACAGCTAACACAGAATGACTCCCCTGCGTCTCACCGTGCATCCACTAAACCATCAATCAACTGTTTCATCGGTTCAACGATGAATATTAACGTCAGACTTAACGTGTTTTCGTTTTTTGTTTTTTCGTTTTTTCGTTTTCTAGTCTTTGGTGAAGGAAAGGAGCAAGAGAAACGCAGCCAAGAAGAAAAAGATTCCCAAGAAGATTGTTTGTTCATAAAACCATGAAATGTTACGCTACGTAAGCCTAGAGAAAGCCTGAGAGCGACTGGGTGACTCCCGTCGAGCAGAGAAACACACTCAGTACGAAAAACCATACTGGAAATGTCAACCAATATATATATATATATATATTAAACCTAGCTTTTTCTAAGCTCAAAACTATCCTATTTGTCACCTACACTATATTTAAAGTCATATTTCCTATTCATATTCTGTTCTTAACTGCTAATATATAGAGAGCCAAAAGGAGTTTATGTAAGTTAAGGTATGAGTAAAGTCTATGTACTGTTCTTGGTCGTACTATACCAGAGGTGCTTTTATATGTAATGCATATATTTTCTTTAGTAAATGTACTTTCTTAACTACAAATATGAATGTTTCTGATGCTTTTGAAATCCAGGATTTGGAATTAATTGCAATATATTTAGTCTGAAGTGGTAGTGCAGTTAAGTCATGCTGAGAGAAGCATTTTATCTTAATGTTTCCTATTGGTGCAATGAATTAGTTTGGAGAAAATTGATGCATCTGTGTCCGTCTAGGGGAATGCAGATGGAGGGAGGAAGAAAAAGAGAGAAAGAGAGAGAGAGAGAGAGAGAGAGAGAGAGAGAGAGATGATTTTCTCCTGCTACAGTAGTCTCTCTCTCTCTCTCTCTCTCTCTCTTTTCTGCAGGGCTGATGGGACAGTTTTGCCTGCGGATTAGAACAGAGACAGTCAGGAGAATGATCCTCAAACGTTCACTGAGTTTCCAGTGGCTGCAGATGGTCAGACTTATTACTGCACATAGTACTGCCTTCCAACCTCAAACCATGTCTGTGTGTATGTGTGTGTGTGAGTGAAGTTAGAGGGTAGAGTTTGGAGTCAGGGTAAATGTTTGGGCAACGTGCCTGACCCAGCCAAGGCTACGGGCCAAAGCCCCCTTCTCTCCCTCTCTCTCTCTTTCACACACACACACACACACACACACACGCACACAAACACACAGGCCCATCTGTTGCAGTGCTCACCCAGGCTTCATTCATTAAGCTATTAGTTTGAATTAAGCATATTGAGAGGCTGATGAGAATGTACTCAGCATGGAAGCCAAAGCCAAGAACCAGAGAGATTTAGAGTTTCCTCTGGAAAAACATCCACTGACCACTGAGAGACACAGAGGATAAGCTGTACTCCCACACAGCCACTTGTAAGAGGGATGGAGAGAGAGAGAGTAAGATGGATGGAGAGAGAGAGAGAGAGAGAGAGAGGGAGAGAGAGGGAGAGGGAGAGGGAGAGAGAGAGAGAGGGAGAGAGAGAGAGCAAGAAAGGGAGAGAGAGGGAGAGACAGAGAGAGAGAGAAAAAGGGAGAGGGAGAGAGAGAGAGAGAGAGAGAGAGAGAGAGAGGGAGAGAAAGGGAGAGAGAGAAAAAGGGAGAGAGGGAGGAGACATCCTAACATTTAGTTTCCTTTTCTTCTGTTTTGTAATGTAAACAGTTGTCCTGAACAATCCATGTGCAAGATTTCAACCAAAACACTGTAAATCACATTTGATAGACACAACGTGTAATTTAGATTCATATAAACTATTTTATTTCACATTGGAATTCATTTTCAAGGCATCTGCGGTCAGAACTCATAGGGATAGTGTTACAGTTTTGTTCAACACACAAAAAAAAAACTTCAGTCATTTTTCAAACAATTGTGCAGAAATGCTGTGGTTTCTCTGTATTCTCTTGATACACTGGATTACACGTAGACATTGTGCTTGGAATAAACTGAAATTTAGAGACTCAGAGAAAAATTACTCATTCACTCTCAGTATGACATGGAAACGTTTCTGACATAGATATATACGTATGTATCCAAAAGTTTCAACCAAGACTGGTCACTGGGTGATCAGACATTGTTGACAGGCTGGGAATATATGCTCACATGACATTAAGTGGAGGCTGATCAGACAGGCTTAACAGAGTAAGATTAAACATTAAACGGTGAACATTGTCAGGATGTTGATAAGACGTTGTTGGGAGGTTTGTGTTGTTAGAGTTTAGCGGTGGCTCTCCTGAACTGGTCTCGGAGTTCCAGCTGTGCTATGGAGGACAGGTGAACTTCATCAGGCCCGTCAGCGATACGCAACGTCCGAGCGTACGCATACCTAACACAC
Organism: Chanos chanos; assembly: GCF_902362185.1. Taxonomy (NCBI): domain Eukaryota; kingdom Metazoa; phylum Chordata; class Actinopteri; order Gonorynchiformes; family Chanidae; genus Chanos; species Chanos chanos. The sequence continues at coordinate 6,715,766 of NC_044497.1, read as the reverse complement.
ACACACACACACAGACACAGACACACACACACACACACAGACACACACAGACACACACAGACACACACACACACACACACAGACACGCAGACACACACAGACACAGACACAGACACACACACACACACACACACACACACATACACACACACACACGCACGCACACACGCACACACACACGCACGCACGCACACACACACACACATACACACACACACACGCACGCACACACGCACACACACACGCACGCACGCACGCACAGACACACACACATACACACAGACACACACTCAGACACAGACACAGACACACACGTACACACACACACACACACAGACACGCAGACACACACACACACAGACACAGACACACACACACACACACACACACACACACATACACACACGCACGCACACACACGCACGCACACACACACACACATACACACAGACACAGACACAGACACAGACACACACACACACACACACACAGACACAGACACACACACATACACACACGCACACACACACACACACACACACACACACACTTGTTACACAACTGTATTAAAGATAAAGAAAAATGTCTATAACAGCTCTACATGTCGCAAACATGTTCCTTTGGTGTTAGATTTCTATACAATTAAACTAAAAAGAAAGCAAAACTTTTCAATTTTCTTTCAAGTCAAACTGTCATACAAACTGAACTGCGGCCCAGAAAATCAAGGTGCAAACCATACTGTGAACAGGGGTGACCCACTTACACA
>NC_044497.1:6665000-6707500 GCF_902362185.1 Chanos chanos | reverse complement strand
AGTTTATTAAAAAAAAACACTTTCAGTCCCTCATACATACAACATGAAAGACAACATACCAGAGAGGGCACAGAGACAACAATACCATACAGTACAATGCAAGATCACTTCATTCAAAGACAAAAGATGAGCCAGGAGCAGTCACCTGTGTAAATTCAGTCCACTAACAGCAGAGCAAACAAAGGAAACTTTGAATTTTTTGGTCCTATGAGTCTGAACCTGAAGGTAGAACCTCTGCAGGGCGTGGTCAGTACAGCCCAGTGTGGCGTAGGCCTTCCCTTCGACCTGCCGACGGTAAAGGTCAGAGAGCTGTGCTTGGTTCGGCCCAAGAACTTCACTGGCCACTCTGACAAGCCGACCAAGCCTGTTCTTATTGGCCCGATTCAGGTTTCCAGACCAAGCCACAATACAAAGAGACAACCGACTCAATAAAAGTTCTGTAGATAGAGGAGAGCCCCTCTTCTCTCTGTCTGTCTCTCTGTCTGTCTCTCTCTCTCTCTGATATGATGTCAAGACTGCAGTTGCTGAGATGGTGTTGAACGTCAGAGGGAGACACTGCTGTCAAAATTGACAACCGCCCCGAGGGTGAGACAAGTCTAAGAGCCAAGGACGAGGACTAAACAGAGACTGAACCGACAGGGAGAAAGACAGAAAGAAAGAATTTTGCGGTGCAAAAAAAATCTGGTTGTGAAACAGCGATAACCTTTATAACAACAAAACTGCATAAAAATAACACACAGACGTGCTCGCACGCACACACACACAAACACACACGCACACACGCGCACACACACACACACACACACACACACACACACACACACACACACACACACGCTGTCAGTTATCTGACAGAGCAACAGCTAACTGGCTCATAATCAGACTGTGTAGAGTGAACCACACCTTTAAACTCAAAAGACAGCAGCAGTCAGTCCACCAGTTATAATACACCATCTGATTCCCTCACTTATAATATACCACCTGATTCCCTCAGTTAGAATATACCATCTGATTCCCTCAGTTAGAATATACCATCCGATTCCCTCACTTATAATATACCACCTGATTCCCTCAGTTATAATATACCATCTGATTCCCTCACTTATAATATACCACTTGATTCCCTCAGTTAGAATATACCATCTGATTCCCTCAGTTAGAATATACCACCTGATTCCCTCACTTATAATATACCACTTGATTCCCTCACTTATAATATACCACTTGATTCCCTCAGTTAGAATATACCATCTGATTCCCCCAGTTAGAATATACCACCTGATTCCCTCAGTTAGAATATACCATCCGATTCCCTCACTTATAATATACCACTTGATTCCCTCAATTAGAAAATACCACTTGATTCCCTCAGTTAGAATATACCATCTGATTCCCTCAGTTAGAATATACCATCTGATTCCCTCAGTTAGAATATACCACTTGATTCCCTCAGTTAGAATATACCATCTGATTCCCTCACTTATAATATACCACTTGATTCCCTCAGTTAGAATATACCACTTGATTCCCTCAGTTAGAATATACCATCTGATTCCCTCACTTATAATATACCACTTGATTCCCTCAGTTAGAATATACCACTTGATTCCCTCAGTTAGAATATACCATCCGATTCCCTCACTTATAATATACCACCTGATTCCCTCACTTATAATATACCATCCGATTCCCTCACTTATAATATACCACTTGATTCCCTCAATTAGAATATACCACTTGATTCCCTCAGTTAGAATATACCATCTGATTCCCTCACTTATAATATACCACTTGATTCCCTCAGTTAGAATATACCATCTGATTCCCGCAGTTAGAATATACCACCTGATTCCCTCAGTTAGAATACACCATCTGATTCCCTCACTTATAATATACCACTTGATTCCCTCAGTTAGAATATACCATCTGATTCCCCCAGTTAGAATATACCACCTGATTCCCTCAGTTAGAATATACCATCCGATTCCCTCACTTATAATATACCACTTGATTCCCTCAATTAGAATGTACCACTTGATTCCCTCACTTATAATATACCACTTGATTCCCTCAGTTAGAATATACCATCTGATTCCCTCAGTTATAATATACCACTTGATTCCCTCAATTAGAATATACCACTTGATTCCCTCACTTATAATATACCACTTGATTCCCTCAGTTAGAATATACCATCTGATTCCCTCAGTTAGAATACACCATCTGATTCCCTCAGTTAGAATATACCACTTGATTCCCTCAGTTAGAATATACCATCTGATTCCCTCACTTATAATATACCACTTGATTCCCTCAGTTAGAATATACCATCTGATTCCCTCAGTTAGAATATACCACTTGATTCCCTCAGTTAGAATATACCATCTGATTCCCTCACTTATAATATACCACTTGATTCCCTCAGTTAGAATATACCATCTGATTCCCTCAGTTAGAATATACCACTTGATTCCCTCAGTTATAATATACCATCCGATTCCCTCACTTATAATATACCACTTGATTCCCTCAATTAGAATATACCACTTGATTCCCTCAGTTAGAATATACCATCTGATTCCCTCACTTATAATATACCACTTGATTCCCTCAGTTAGAATATACCATCTGATTCCCTCAGTTAGAATATACCACCTGATTCCCTCAGTTAGAATACACCATCTGATTCCCTCACTTATAATATACCACTTGATTCCCTCAGTTAGAATATACCATCTGATTCCCCCAGTTAGAATATACCACCTGATTCCCTCAGTTAGAATATACCATCCGATTCCCTCACTTATAATATACCACTTGATTCCCTCAATTAGAATATACCACCTGATTCCCTCACTTATAATATACCACTTGATTCCCTCAGTTAGAATATACCGTCTGATTCCCTCAGTTAGAATATACCATCTGATTCCCTCAGTTAGAATATACCACTTGATTCCCTCAGTTAGAATATACCATCTGATTCCCTCACTTATAATATACCACTTGATTCCCTCAGTTAGAATATACCATCTGATTCCCTCAGTTAGAATATACCATCTGATTCCCTCAGTTAGAATATACCATCTGATTCCCTCACTTATAATATACCACTTGATTCCCTCAGTTAGAATATACCATCTGATTCCCTCAGTTAGAATATACCACTTGATTCCCTCAGTTAGAATATACCATCTGATTCCCTCACTTATAATATACCACTTGATTCCCTCAGTTAGAATATACCATCTGATTCCCTCAGTTAGAATATACCACTTGATTCCCTCAGTTAGAATACACCATCTGATTCCCTCACTTATAATATACCACTTGATTCCCTCAGTTAGAATATACCATCTGATTCCCTCAGTTAGAATATACCACTTGATTCCCTCAGTTAGAATACACCATCTGATTCCCTCACTTATAATATACCACTTGATTCCCTCAGTTAGAATATACCATCTGATTCCCTCCATTAGAATATACCATCTGATTCCCTCAGTTAGAATATACCATCTGATTCCCTCAGTTAGAATATACCATCTGATTCCCTCAGTTAGAATATACCACTGTACTCCACCACGTTTTCACTGACACGAAACAGACCCAGGCTGCATGCTGCGCCTGCGTCTGGGAGACGGTCGCTAACGTACGGTGATGCTGGACAGTATTTAACACGAGTTTTTCAAACATCGGTGATCAACTGCAGTTTTAATGATCATTAAAATTTGGAACAGTAATACGAACCATCGGGAATTTTACCATGGTTTACCGTGAAACCGGTAACCGTTTCATCCCTAGTTATAATATACCATCAGTTATTATGTACAATCTGATATTGTCAGTCATAATATACCATCTGACCTAAGATATAATATAACACATGAGTATATAACCCACCATATATACCATATGCCACCTGATTTCTTCATGTATAATCTAGCACTCACTGTAACATACCGTCTCCAGCCTAAAACCACAAACCTAGAGAGCAGATGGAGACAGAAAGAGGGAGAGAAAGAGAAAGAGAGAGCGAGAGAGAGGGAGGGAGAGAGAGAGAGAGAGAAAGAAAGAAGGGAAGGGGAGGGGAGGGAAGAGGGAGAGAGAGAGAAAGAAAAAAAAAGAAAAAGAGAGAGAGAGAGACAGACAGACAGAGACAGAGGTTGCTAGGTGGAGATGTTATTATCACTCTGCACGCACACATACACCCATAAACATATCATTAAACACTCACACACACCCACACACATAGTTGTGCTGCTCTAGGCTGCGGTGGTCAACCTTTTCCAAAAAAAATAGCCAGGGAGAGAAGAAAAGAAAAAAAAGGACAGACACAGGGTGTAGTCGCAGGAGCACCGAAAATTAGGAAACACGTAAATAGGGAGAGGGAGGTAGGGAGAGGGAGAGAGACAGAGAGAGAGAGAGAGCGAGACAGAGAGAGAGACAGAGAGATGTCCTAAGATTACACAGGATTACAACATACAGCTTTAATAAAGATAGACAATTATACTGAAGTCTATCAGAGAAACTAACAGAATGCTGATAAAAAAGGAGTTATACATTCTCTTTCTGTCTGTCTGTCTGTCTTCTCTGCTGGACTGGGCTGTGTGGTACTGTGTGGTACTGTGTGGTGCTGTGTGGTACCGTGTGGCACTGTGTGGTGCTGTGTGGTACTGGTAGCAGGGCTGAGAGGAGAATCGTGGAGTCTGGGTTTCACCAGGAATGCAGACGGTCATCCCACTGTGGTTTCCCTCTGTTACAGTCCCTCACTGACCACAATGACACTTATTCAGCATTTCTTTCTCTCTCTCTCTCTCTCTCTCTCTCTCTCTCTCTGTGTTTGTGTGTGTTTCAAGTGACCACTCTTAATTTGCAGACGTCCAAATTTGAAACCAACATACACACACCACTTCAGCAAACAATTTCTCTCTCTCTTTCTCTTTCTCTTTCAGACACAAACACACACGCACACACACACACAGACACACACACACAAATGCCAAATATTTTTTTGCAACATGAAGTTAAAAATTGACTTCCACTAGCTACACAGAAAATGTTTACTTTACATTGGATATCTACTTTGAAAGCATTTTAATAAAGTCAGATATTTACCTAATAATACACAACCTGACATATCCTTTCTCTAATTGAAAAAGAACCAAAAATATCAGAGGGGACAGGCTGAGTCTAAAACACATTACGAGTTCTGGAAAGTTCCGTGACAAAGACATAGGCAGAGGATGTTGTACCTGTCGGTGGAATCTGAGGACTTGCTTTGACACATCACTATGGCAACCTTGCATTCTGGACTCCCAGCACCTGAGGGCAAAAATGAGAAGAGAGAGGGGGAAAAAAAACATGTGGTTTTTAATTCAGCGCAGCAACCTTCTCTTACTGCTTCTCTTCAATGTGTCTGCAGTTAAAAAATCATCAAAATGACCTGTCTGACGTAATTACTCCCTATAATCCATCTCGCACTCTGCACTCTCAAGATTCTGGACTGTTAGTCGTTCCAAGAGTTAAAACGAAGTCCGCTGGCAACCAAGTCTTTTCCTACTGCTCTCCCTTCCTCTGGAATGGTTTACCTACAGAAGTTAGAGAGGCAAACTCTCTCCATACCTTTAAAACCAGACTAAAGACTTCTATTTTCTCTAATTTATGCTTAATAATTGATTTGACTTTGTTATAGACATGTAAAGCCCCTTGAGACTATTCATAGTGAGATTGGGCTCTAAATAAACATATATTATTATTATTATTATATTATATTAACCTGCTCTCATTTCCTCAGTAAGGGTAGATTCTACTGTATAACTGTATTATAACATGCAGGGACCCTGTTGTATACTAACATTTGTGAAGCTATATAAACCCAGAGGCTGTATATGGTGACTGGACAGGATATATGTACGAAGAGTTAACCTCAAATGACATTAGAGTTGCCCACTGTGTCACTTTGCTATGACTCATACACATCCAGTAAAAGAGGAAAGAAAAACACACACAAACACACAACAGTTGGCAACAGCCAGTGTTCTCTTTTCAGCTAATCATGACAAAGTGAACTGCTCTGGTGGAACGGGACCTCTGATTTTCATCTGTCCAAAAAGAGGAGTCCTTTGATTCTTATATCTGGTGCTTTGATTACGAAGCACAAACGGTCTCTTGGCTACAGCTGGAGTAAAACAGGGTTAACCACTGATAATTAGACAATTACATCTCATGGCATCTGACTGAAGCGCAGGCAGCTGAGAGAAGGTGGGTCTGCACGATGCATGTTTCTGTCCACTAGAGGGCAAACTTTCATATGCACACGTCTACACGATACTGACAATACACAGGATCACAAGAACACCTCTATGAACAGATGTGCAGACACACAAATGAAGAGATACACACACACACACACACACACACACACACACACACACACACACACACACATGCACATACACACATATTTGTTAGTTTGTCTGTTTTTATATAAAAGTGAGTAATACATACTGACTTCCATTTTCCTGTAAATAAAATTAACCAGTGAGTGCCGGGATAGGCTCCAGTACCCCCCGCAATCCTACTGAGGATAAGCGGCTTACAAAATGAATGGATGAAGGAAGGACTGAATGAATGAATTAACAACTTTTCCTGCTATCAGCTCTGACACTAACCTTAACCTTAACCAAAGAAATATCTTCAAACTTTGTTTTTATTTAGTACTAAAAACAATACTTTTTAGAAAGAAAAAAAATCAAAGTCGTGGGAACCAGTAAATGTTCCCATAGTCCCACCGCTTTGACTTGTTTTTATCGTCATGGAGACATTGAGCCTGCAGAGTATCACAACAAACGTGGTTCTCACATCCACAATCCTACACACACAAACAGAAACACAAACACACAAACGCAGCAGGCCAGAGGTGGGGTAAAGCATCGGGGAGAGAGACGAAACCATGAGGAAAAGGACACCAGCCGAAGTTCTTATCACTTCCTGTTCTTACAAAGCATTGTCCGGTAACTAACACACAACAGACTAAATGTGACAAAGTCCTGTGGGTGAGTATCTTTGTGTGTGTGTGTGTGTGTGGTGAGTGAGAAAGAGAGAGAGAGAGAGAGAGAGAATGGACCTACATGACGCACTAATTCCAGTGAAGCACACTTGCGTGTGTAGGAATAGATTTTATGGTCAGAGTTGACATGATTCACACACTAATTGCACTACAAACGAGCATGTGTGTGTGAGAGAGAATGTATGTAAAGTCACACTGTATACAGTCACAAAGTGTGGGCCAAGTCAATACAAATACCTACATCTAAATGAACCATTTCTTGCATTTAAACAAACTATTCCACAGTAAATAATAAAAAAAAAGTATTCCACAGTAAAAAAAAAAAAAAAAAAAAAACTTCCACAAAGTATAATCGAGCAGCTCAGCTGAAAGCAAATCCCTGTTTCTCTACGATCTATCCAAAGAGATGATATCACAAAACAAACACTGCCATCATAAACCCCAGATAATAACACAGATCTCACAGCAGATCTGATCAGAAAGACAGAGAGAGACAGAGAGAGAGAAAGAGAGACAGAAAGAGAGAGAGAGAGGAGAGACAGAAAGAGAGAGAGAGAGAGAGAGAGAGAGAGAGAGAGAGAGACAGAGAGAGAGAGAGAGACAGACAGAGAGAGACGGAGAGAAAGAGAGAGAGAGACAAAGAGAGATGGAGAGAAAGACAGACATATCAGTCTGTTTTAATCCAGTGGGAGATCTGTACCAACGTACAGTCTCCTGGAGAAAAACTGGTGTATTTATATTATGTACTTATGATGTCTGATCTGCTACGTCTGTTTCAGCGCACGACAGTTCCCTTTTTTTCTTTTTAATGAGTGTACAGGAATGTTGTCCCTAGGCACCGTAAAGAACCTAGTAACCGATTACATAACGGTAAAACACACTTAACCAAAGTAAGTGTAAACACAAGCTTTGTAAAAACATGTCATTAAGAGTGTTGGACGGGGAAGGGAGGCGTCATTCTGAGAGTGATACAGAGTGATATGTGATCACACACTGTTTGTTTGAGGGGGTTAGTGGCATTCACAGACTATTACTGCGCTCCGGTACGATGGACATGGGACCAGTTCTAACATCACAGAGTTACCCTGGGCTTCTCTGCACATCTGCTGGAAAATATGTCTGGAATGGTGAAAATGTGCCCACGTCCACACACACACACACACACACACACATGTAGACGCAGGCCTAGCAGGCCTTATGCAGGAATACATGCACATATGTGTACGATGAGAGCAGTACATACACACACAATGTCAAACATAGTACAAAACACACAGACACACACACACACACACACAGAGATTTAGAACATGTAGGTACAGACGCTACATACACAGACCAACATACATGCACAGATGTTAATGGACAAACACACACACTCAAGGTTATAAGAAGTATAAAAGCCACTGGGATATTTGAAAGTCATCAGATGGGACACAGACAGTGCTGTTGGTCATTAATGTGTTTGTGTGTGTGCATTTGTGTGTGTGTGTGTGGGGTCTGGCCAGCAAATTAGCCATGACTCTTCACATCTGTCCACCTTAACAACACACACATACACACACACACACACACACACACAATCAGTCAAAAATCCCGCCTTCACAAGCGCACACCCTAATCATTAACACCAGTGCTTCAGGCTTTCTCCATGTTTGGGAATCATTGTGAAATTCCTGGCATGGAATGTGTGTGTGTGTGTGTGTGTATATGTGTGTGGGGGTGTGGGCGTGGGCGTGTGTGTGTGTGTGTGTGCGAGTGTTTTAACTGTCGTGAGGGTACAGTAAATACAGGCAAAGAAAAGTTCTCACAGCCGAGATGCTGTTGGCATGCCTACATGCCTATGCATGCCAACCGGTTTTGGGGTAGGGTGGGGTGGGGTTGGGGTTGGTGGGGGGGGGGGGTTCACCTGACCACGTGCCTACATTGTCCCAGTGCACGCCACATGACTAAGGGGGGCCGTCTCACCTGTCTTTCAGCCGTCTCGAAACGAAAACAAATTCACAGAATTATCCGGAATGACATTAACGCATCCTGGGCCGGATTACATAAAAAAAAAAAAAAAAAAAAAAAACCACGCTGCACTCACGAATCCAGTTCGTCTTCATTCACAGTAACTCTATTCTACTGGATCCTATTTCACCGCTCCACCTTTAGGCTTTGTACACACAGCTTTGGACAATGACACCGTTTCTCCCTCTTTTTTTTTTTTTTCTTCGTCCAGCTTCTGAAGATTTATGATTCAGTCCTAGACATATTGTATTTAGTGTAATTTAATACTATTGTACAAGCAATGTTTCCAATTCAAACCAGCACGCACAACAACCTTGTAGTCCAACGTTTAAATGAATGACGTGGTAAATCCACCTTGGAGAAAAATCTCTTTTGTTCATTTGTTAGTTCTGCGTTACTATACGTTCGTGAGTTTGGGTTCTTTTTTTTTTTTTTTCCCCCACAGCAATTAGGACTGAACAGTTTGAGTCAGTCACGCATGTTTAGAGTTAAGACATGAAGTAGAGGAAATAATCTTTAACGGCTACAGAAGGGAACACCGCTGTGACTTCGCTGGAAGTACACCCGCTTTTTTTTTTTTTTTCCCTTTGAAAATTCCATTCTAAAGGTTGAACAGGCAGGGCACTCAAAAATGAAAATAAAAAAAAACATATGACGCACCAGGCAACAATTTAAAAAAAAAAAAATCTATATATATATATCTTTACCTGGTCCACGGTTACACATATGAGGGTAAAGTCTGGCAGTCCGATGTGCTTTTGCTGACGTTAGGTGATGTCATGGGTCGTAAAGCATGACATTTATTGTTAAAAGCTATGCGTGACCTCAAGGATTTTAAGAAAGCCTTGCTTAACTTAAAAGCGAGGCAAAAAACGATTTTTTTTTTTTGAAGAGCTATAAATTAAACTCTAGGCTTAATCCTAGTTCTCTTTCAGAAATGAATGAGTGTGAAATAAACAAAAACAAATGTTGTTGTTGTTCTTCTTTTCCTCTTAAGAGACATGTATGGCACATTTCAAAAGTTAAGGACACACACTGCCCTTTTACACGTTAGCACAAAGAAGCACTCATCTAATCTCTTCACGATGAGGTGTGCATGTGTTTAGGGAGGAGAGAAGGAGAGAGGGAGGGAGAGAGAGAGAGAGAGAGAGAGAGAGAGAGAGAGAGAGAGAGAGAGAGAGAGAGAGAGAGAGAGAACCGGCGAGATTTGGGGAAGAGAGAGGAGGCATCCTTTCGACAGACACACACTCACACACACACACGTACACGCATACTGACACAGAGAACATTCAAAACAACAACAACTGCTACCGAGAGGAAATTCCTCTGTGTAACCCAGGGGCTTTGCTTTTCAAGCAGTCAGTCACTCTGCCTCAGGAAGGAGGGAGACACACTCCTTTAGAGAGGACACTACACAAGGTAAGAGTGACATTTTTACCAAAAGAAAATTCAAAAATGCTATTACTTAATGTCAAGTTGACAGAACTCACAGCCAAGCAGCTGGAGAGAGAGCATGTCCTTTAGCACGTACTTGATCCGTGTCTGAGCACCTCTGCGTGTGTGTCACAATGACAGCGTCAAACGCTGACTGATGTTTAAAAAAACGTTTCAGACAAAGAGGTCTAGCGCTTGCTGTCGACACTTACTGTGTGAGCGTCTGGTAGTTCATTTCTGTTCTGTTCTGTTTTGTGTACAAGACGTCAGCTGGGAAACGCAAACAGTCCATCCAAAGTCCTGTCCGATTGATCTCAGAGCCGTTTATGATCGTCTGCTAAAGTTCAAAACAAACTCTGGCTAAATTTACTCTCCCGCACAACAGTAAAATAAACAGCCAAGAACTGCTAACTTAATAGTCCTCTCCAGTAAAATGGCCATGTGTTTTACCATTTAACATTCCATGACTCTATTTAAAGAAAATTCTGAGAAGCTATACCTGTAACTTAAAATGCTCTGTCAGGTGAGTGACAATCTGTGTGCACGTGCATGTTTGCGTGCTTGTGTGGGTGTGTACTGTCTAATTAACAAATAAAACATTTGCTTAACTATGCAAGATTATCTGCAAACACACACACATGAAAAGACATATCAGTGACCTTCAACATAATGTTCCAGTATCACGAACTCTAAACAGAGAACAGACATTCTGAATGATGATGATGATCTATCAAGATGAATAATCAGCATGTAACCGTCCTTGTGATATATTTTAGTGCGTAATTTTACAGCAAAACACAGCAGTGTGAGTAAAATGGCCAGGGAGAGAAAGTGAGTTTGTTGCCTATGCATGTCCGTACGTTACTGTGTGAGCTCGCAGGTGAAACATTCACACAGTTTGTTTGTCTTTTGGTTTCCGTATGAAATTGTCTGTGAAATATGAACAGATGGTTGTGTGCAATTTACCATGAGATAACCAAAAAAAACAAAACAAAAAAAAAAAAACAACCAGAAATATTAACATAGAAACTTTGTCTCCAAACAAGCTGACTGTGACCGTGTCAGGCAAATGCGTCATAAAGGGGGAAAAAAAAAGGTGGAGAAAAGACTTTAGAAATGTAAAAGTTGTAAAAGTTGTCGTTTTTTTGGGGGGGTTTTTTCACATGAAGGCAGAGACATTCTCACTCCAAAGCACATAACCCTGCGTTTTTTTTTTTTTTTTCCAACGCTCAGACAGCGAGTCAGGCAATAGTTTACATATACCCTTTTCAAAAATCAAAACATGCCAACGTAAATTAGATGAATTGAGTTTAGACAACGTGTGAAGAAAAAAAAGAAAAAGTCCACAGGCAATATAGGCAGATACTGTGCTGACAAAAAATGACTCAAACTTTTCCTCTAAGAAAGAAATATGGAAAAAACAACTCCACATTCCACACACACACACACGCGCGCATACACGCACACACACACACACGCACACGCAGCTGACAGAGCAGGGACATGCCGTTGCTTCGTGCACTAGCCAGCAGAGGAAAGCAAAGCAAACAGAACACACCCGGGAAGAGGCAATGTGTGTCAGCAGATTAAGTAAAAGGGGGATAGAGCACATACCAAAAGTTCACTGAAATGAAAGGATTTTGATCGGAGGAGAGAGAGAGAGAGAGAGAGAGAGAGGAAGAGAGAGTGAGAGAGGAAGAGAGAGAGAGCGAGAGAGGAAGAGAGAGAGAGAGAGAGAGCGAGAGAGACAGAAAGAGAGAGGATCCTGCTGTGTCTAACTGAATATCTAACACCTTTAAAAGGTTGGCTGTAATACAGCTGCCCAGCTGAGAGCAGGAATGTATTTTCTGTCTTAATGCACACTGGCACAAGCGTGCTGCCTGAACTCAGCAACGTTTAAAAGATTCTAAAAGATTTGACTGTAAACGGGACTTTAGATCGATAAAGTGTCAAGTCAAATCAAAACATTTACATGTCACACTTGTGGACATGGTACCAATGTTCTACCTTATGAAAATATGGTTTTGTTTAATTCAAAGTTTCTCAGAATTAAAAACAAAAAAAACCCCCATCAGTGTCACTTCTGGGTGGATTTTCATGACCCGTGTTTGCAGAAAGCCTAAATATGCTGGTGTACTTCTTCATTTCAGGCCAATAAAATCCTGCTTAACATTTCAGAGAGAGTATTGATACCTCCCTGCTCCCGCGGTCACAGAGAAACAGCGGGACTAGCATGAACAAAGATGCGTTTCATTCAGATACACCTTCAAAAAGAACAGAAGATTTCTCTGTCTTTCACAACCGGACGAGAAGCTACACACTCATACACACACACACACACACACACACACACACTCTCTCATACACGTACCCACGCACGCATACACGGAGGCACGCGCATGCACATGCACAAACACACACACACAAAAACACACACACAAATACACACATATGCAAAAGCCCACAAGCCAGTATATATCTGACTGGAATTCTATCTGAGTTCCAATAAACCAAATACAGCGACTCCACTACTAAGAGATTTTCCAGAACAGAGCATCCCAAAGTCAGATCTCACACACATACACACACACACATACGCGCACACACAGACAAACACACGCACACACACACACACGAACACACACACACACACATACACACACACACACACACACACAGAGAAAGATAAGGGCAGATCAGTACTCTGGCAAAACAGAATGCCATCTCGTATCTCCAGATAAATCCTCCTTTGAGAATTCCTCTTCAGAGGCCTGGAGAACAACCTGTTTATGGACCAGACCCAGCATGTGGGTGAGATCTGTGTCGGGGCCGCTCCACGGAACCTCCACGGGCCGGAGCCAAGCCCTCCGCACACAGTTCCCTCCTTTCACACGTCAGATCAGACAAAGATCAGCTCAAAGGGTGCTGGATAAGGGTGACTCAGGGAAAGAAATCAGCCGGTACAGTCAGGAGAGGAACCGTACTCTGGGGAGCCCAGCGGGAAAAAAAAAAAAAGGGTGGGGCAGCAAACGACAAGAAGTGGGAAAAAAAACCTAAAAAAAAAACACAGGGAGAGGTGGAGGCAGGGATTTTAAGTGTGGGACGCGAGAGAATACGCAAGAAAGCCTGTGTTTACCACAGGATCTCAGAGATAGCCAGAGAAATGCGACGTTCATCATTCTACCGCTACCGCGAGGTTCGGCTAGCGGGTCAGAGCACAGGGTGGGAAAGTCCAGACCATCCAAAATGTGCAAAACAATCCAAGAGCCAGAGAATGCGTGAGGATTTACTGATAGAATCAGTTATCACGCTGTGAGGGAGCTTTGTGAAGGAGAGCGTCGTGATTGGCTCGGAGGTGTGGAAGGCATTTTCTCTGGGCAGCTGTTTGTGAGCAGCTGGAAAGTCAAAGTCGCTTCCTCTCCAAAGAGCTCCCGGACGCTAAATGATTTTCTTTTCTTTTCTTTTTTTTGTTTTTCTTTGAGTGATGCTGTGGCGGTCATCTGGCCAGATGTCCACTGCATAAACACACAGACACACAGACACACGCAGACACAGACAAACACACACAGCCACACATAGCATAACTTGTAGGATGTATCCTGTAGGAATTAAAACAACAGCAAAAAAAAAAAAAAAAACCACAAATGTTCAATCGTTTCCGAAAGAATGAATAAATAAAGGATTGCATCCTACAGCTATTAAAACAAGAGGAGAAGAAAGACGAGAATAATAAAAACATGTCTCGAAAATCAAAGAAAGGCAAAAAGAAAACATTAAAACATACCCTGCGGATTTCAATGAGAAAAAAAAAATGAAGAAAGTCATAAATGGAGAGATTGGTGGCTGTCATCAGCAGGGGTTATAATGAAGGGAGTGATATAATTACATTACGGAGTCTTATTAGACGCAGATGTGGGCGGAATCACACAAGCTAATGGTTATTAGGATGACGAACCAATCTACACTGTGACAAACAGACAAACACTGCATCATTAAATGTAAAATATATTCATCAGGTGTTAATGTAGACAAAAAAAAAAAAAAAAAAGATGTCTAAAATAACAAAACAGAAAGAAACGGTTGCTGTTGTTTTTCTGACTTCGGTCTTGCGGCCACATGTTCAGAGGTAAATTAGGCAGAAAAAAAGGACCCGTGTCTGGGCTTTTATGGCCCGCGTTAGGCAAAACTAAGACCAAACGTTTTCAGTCATTTGGAACCGAACGTTCGTTGGGAAACCAAGCGACGACTGTCATCACCGTTCATGCAGAACGCCGACGCACGGAATCGAATTCTAAATCATAATGAATAGTCAGCATACAAATATGCTGTTCAACCAACTGGATCAAAATCAGGACAAATGACAAAGAATGGGAATACAAAGTAACAGAATCGTAGAATCAAAAAGCAAATAGAACATGACAGCGAATTCTAAGTGGTTCTGTTTAAAACTACAAAGTTTTCTTCTTTTGTGTTCCGTCATACAGTTCTAATTGGGCTTTGCTCCAACATGAAAAACATTTAAAAAGCTGTCTGCATCTGAAATTAAAGTCAGCTCCAAATGGTTCAACTTAGAACTACAAATTTCTCTTCTTTCGACATTTTTTTATTCAGTTCTAACTGGGTTTTGCTCTTAGATGAAAATAATTAAGAGCTGTCAACATTTGAAGTTTTGGTCATCAGATGTTTTTTTGCTTTTTTTTTATTTCTTTCTTCCCTCAGACCAAAATGGCCCTCCACACGGCCAGCGACTACGACTTTGACTCCTTCGAGCACGAGAACTCCACCACTAATGACAGTTACCCTGACGACTACTATGACTACCACACGGTGTGCGATAAAGAAGAAGTCCGTTCATTTGCCAAGCTCTTCCTGCCTGTGGTCTACACCCTGGCCCTGGTGGTGGGTCTGGCAGGAAACTCCCTGGTGGTGTTTGTCTATTTGTCTCAGAAGCGCATGAGGACCCTGACGGACGTCTACATCCTGAACCTGTCCTTCGCCGACCTCCTTCTCCTCCTCACGCTCCCTTTCTGGGCCGCCGACGCCGTCAACGGGTGGGAACTGGGCGTGGCGGCTTGCAAGCTCACCTCCGCCCTCTACACCACCAACTTCAGCTGTGGCATGCTCTTGCTGGCCTGCATTAGCGTGGACCGCTACCGCGCGCTGATCCTGGGGGCCGCCTCCGGACGCGGCCCGGTCAGGGGAAGCCCTTTCAGGCGGAGGTTGGCAGTGTGTCTCCTGGTCTGGATGACGGCGTGCATGCTAGGCCTGCCTGACATGGTGTTTGCCACGGTGAAGCACCACCACGGAGGACGGAAAGCCTGCCGGGCCGTGTACCCTCCCAGCATGGCGCAGGCAACCAAAGCCACCCTGGAGGTGGTGGAGGTGTCCCTGAGCTTCGTGCTGCCGTTCCTGGTCATGGTTTTCTGTTACTGCAAGGTGGGGAGGGTCCTGGGGGCCGCCGCCCGAGCTGGAGGCAGAGGGGGACGGAGGTGGAAAGCCTTCCGGGTACTGGTGGTGGTGGTTGGGGTGTTTCTTCTCACCCAGCTGCCCTATAACGTGGTGAAGCTGGTGCGGGCGTTGGACGCCATTTACGCCCTCGTGACGGAGTGCGAGGTCAGTAAGGGGCTGGACCGAGCGACCCAGGTGACGGAGAGTCTGGCGCTGACGCACTGCTGCCTGAACCCCATCCTCTACGCTTTCGTGGGCTCCTCCTTCCGAACGCACGTCCTCCGGATCGCCAAGCGCTGGGGGGAGACCGGGAGGCGCTATCGTCACGGCAACGAGCCCGCCCCCGTCGAGATCTCGCTCAACTCCCAGACGCACACGAACAGCCCGACGCACTCGGTCTCCGAGGACGAGGACACGAGCACTTTTACCATTTAACGATGAACGCTCATCGACCAGTTACACAACCACCAAACTGCACAGGGGCCTTAAAGCAGTGCATGGACAGCGCATGTATATTACACTGCCGGTTTTCAAAGGCTTTTTATTTAGAGATTTTTAGTCAGTTAATAGGTTAAACTGGAAAGGCACTACTTCTACTTCAGAGAAAGTTTAATCTAATTTTAAACATTTTGTATACATATACATGTAACCATCCATACATACGAATGAAAAGAGAAGAAGAAGAAATGATGAAAAGTTTATAGAATAAACTTCTAGAATTTTTTTTTTCTTTTTCAAATCGGTTCGTTCCGAGCAGAATCGGCATTTTGACGTTTCCTGCTTTGCGTTCCGATTTAAAATTATCATTCCCAAACCGGTTAGAACCAAACGAAACACCGGCTAATAACGTTCCATGTAAGGCTGTGTGACATGACAATATGCATCTTTCGGACGGTATAAAAAAGGTCGATTGACAGATATTTTACTCTGTAGTCTCTATCGCTAAAGTCACAATACATCACAAAAGCGCGCTGCATCAGCAACTAGGAGCGCTGTAGTCCAGTCTGTCCTCGGGCCGAATTCCACTGTGGCTTCGCGGTCATGATAAACTATGTGTCTAAAACCAGCATTTTATAAGGTGCATAGCAAAATATTTACCTCCTCTGGTTGCAAATAGCAAGACCACACCACATTTCACTTTCAAGTTATATCACGGTAAATTTACATCCGCTATCCGAAGACGCGAGTGACGTTCACAGGAAGTAAAGTCCGTACCAAAGTTATTTCAAGCAGAAAATATTTCAATATGTTGTAATAAATAAAAGAACGAAAAAAATAACGATATTACGATATTAAGCGGTTATCATTATTTCAAATAGATGTTTCTGTTCCAGAACTTTAATAAATATCGTTTCTGGATTCTGTTTTTTTTTTTTTTCCCCTGACAAAATCTCGGTTGTTTCTGGTTTTCGTTTTCGTTCCTTGAACCGGTTCAAAGCCTTCATTTATACACAAATTGCTTTTTTTTTCATATATATATATATTGTAAATATGTCTCTGTACCAAATGTTTGTATGTGCAATATAAAAATATCCAAGTATTAAAGTCAGAGAGAAAATAGATTTGTGTGGGTCTACATTTGATAAACTCTCTGTCATGCTCTCTCTCTCACACACACATAGTGCTTAGTGTACAGAGGACCAAAGGCACTCTGGTATGTGATACTAATGCATGGTGTGTGTGTGTGTGCGCGCACGCGGGATTATTCCTGAACAAAAAAAAACAGAACAAGTAAAAAGCAGGGTAAAGAGTGTGTGTGTGTGTGTGTGTGTGTGTGTGTGTGTGATGCTTATGGAAATCATCAAAGCCGTGAGTTACACGACGCCATGTTTACATATTTAAGTGAACTATCCCATGGATTAGGGCTTAGAGTCTCCCAGTTAAAAAGAACAGATCCACAATTCCACGACTTAAAAGCCACTTTGATCATCCGGAGCGCAGTCCTTGGGTTCAGTGACTGCCCTCAGAAACCATTCAGCTACACTGAGACTACACTAACACTGAGGACTGTAAGGGACAGGACTGAAGAAGAGAACCTGCACTGACAGACTAAAAAAAACCCCTCTATTTCGAAAGCCTCAAAGAACCAAAAGGCCTTCATTAGACACACAAAGGGTTTTATGTGTTTATGCATATAGTGTTGTTAATGACTAAAAAAAAAAGAAAAAATCAAAAATGAATGACAGATTAATATGTCACCGCCTGCTTGCCGGTGTATGTTTATTTGTGAGAGTGTGTGTGTGTGTGTGTGTGTGTGCGTGCGTGCAGTCATGCATGTGAAACGAAACTGGCTTTTTACCAGTTTAATGAGTTATGTGGTTTGTTACTCATGCACCCAAAACTCAACGTAGGAGGACAGTTTTAACAAACTATCTACTTTGGAAAGCAGATAAAAAAATTTGGGTGTGCTTTTGTGAGTCGGCTACGTGTGGGTTTGAATTTGCATGTGTGAATGATGGTGCGGGTCTGTGAAAGTGTGTATGTGTGGACTCCTCTTGGCTGCTTTGCCTTATCCAGGCCACAAATTTCCCATTCTGATCCTCCTTTCTCTCCCCCAATCCATACCTAAATTTCTCTCCAGTGTCTTGGCCAGAGCGGAGTGGGTTCACTGTGAGTGCCCAGCAGGTCAGCTAACCCACGGAGGGTGAGCCAGCGTTTCTCTAACTCTAACACGGATGATGCGACGGTGCAAAAGAAGTCTGGCAGCAATCTCACATACGTGCGCCCGCACACACACACACACACACACACATATGGAGAAGAGAACTGCGAAAGGTCAAAGTTCAAGGCCTCCAGATACGGATCTTAACGGCGGTCTGGGAGCCATTCAGGAAATTGCCGTTCCCCTGAGAGTGAAAAAGAATAAGAATTACACTTGGGGAAAAAGAATAAAAAAGAACTCACACAGAAAGAGAAAAAGCAAAAAAGAGTCACCGCAAAAAGAGGAAAAAGAGTTTCAGTTAAGCTCTCATATTTCTGCGGCTTCAAAGACATTTCTGAACGCAGCGTGACAGAGGAAAAGGAATAAAGCCGAGAGAGAGAGAGAGAGAGAGAGAGAGAGAGAGAGAGAGAGAGAGAGAGAGTGAGAGAGAGAAAGAGAGAGAGAGCAAGAGAGAGAGAGCAATAAATGAGATGAGAAAGCATAATGGTGCTTTTTTTTTGTCAGAACTGGTAGCTTCACATCCGCCTCCAATCATTTAATCGCTTGATCAAACAAGTCCCTAATCTGGATGGCAAAACCTCCCACTCATCAGGTAAAATCCATTTACTCCAAGATCCAGATTCAAACACCAGCACGCGGCATCTCCTGTTTAGTCAAAAACCCCAGAGCAAACCAGCACTGCCCACACAATTGGCTATTGCACAAAATCATTCATAGAGAGTAAGACAGACAGACACACACACACACACACAAAAACACAATGCTGTCACTCCTTCTTCATACAGTGGTAAAGTGAGGAAAATGTCGCGGGAACATTGGAGCAAATACGGGTGGAAAAACCACTTTTCACAAACCAGAGTAATAGTTCTTTGAGTTTTGCCTACTACTGACAGACCGCATGCTAGTACAGTCAGGGAGTTTCATCACCACAGCAATAAGGAATCACACGCTCACTCACACACACACACACACACACACACACACACACAAGCTGAGAGACTGTCAATAAGCCATTGCGAGAGTCGAGAAAAACAGATGAGATTTTTAAAAACGTGAAAACACAATAAGTCAACCCAGACTGAGCATGGAGCCTTTCCAAAGCCCTCTCCCATGTTTCTAACAGATGTCTCTTTATCAGTCAGATAAAGTCAAGCCAAAGTTCCCCCAGCAACATTTAAGAGACTGATTTGTTTTTTAGCCGCGGGGAGCCGAGAATTAAAGCTTCAGTCTTCGGTACAGTAATTATTGATTAGTTTGTTTCACAATAAAACAAAGTGCCTACGGTTTCCTAAGAGCAACAGTGACACAGAAATGTTCCTCTCTTCAACACTGTGCATAAAACGCAATGCCAATCACGTTTTCATCCGCGGGTCGTTTGGGCAAATCGAGCAGCCTCTTTGCTTTCTGACTGAACAGGAGATGTCATGTCGTGGTTTTTTTTTTTTTATTTGGTGTCTTGGCATAAATCGATTTTTTTTTTTTTTCTGAGGAGTGTGAAAGGAATCTTTTGCCCACGCCGTAGGTCCTGAGTGGTTTCTGAAACCTACTGACATTACCAGTTATTAACAGAAGAAATCTAATCTAAAGACGGACGGGCTGCGTATAAAACCTGAGGGGCGTGTATGTGGCGTGTAATCACTGAGTATCAGTGAAATTATCCTTATGGGAGGAGACAGTTCGTAAGAGACTCATCTGTGACATTTCATAAAAAAAAAAAAAAAAAAAAAAAAACCATGTTTGAACTTCTCAGAAACAAAACTGTCACTACCTAAGAGACAGGTATGTCATTAGGCATTTACTCAAAGCAATCTTTTTCACCTGGAGATCACGTGCTCCGATACCACTCTACCACCCACACACACACGCGCGCACACACACACACACACACACTCTCACTCTCTCTTATGTGAGGAATCGTGTCAATTTCATTTACACCAGTGGTTCTACAACCTGCTGTTTGGCTGTCTCACATTTACCTGATTCAATATGTTCAGGAAAACAATTAAACGTTTTCCATCATTTAGTCCAACAAACTTCCTCCCTGTAAAAAACAGATCTTTAAGAGACCTAAACAAACCACCGGGAGAGAATACGATCCATTGTGTTTTACAATGCAATCCATTTATAAGGTTTTAAGTGAAAATTACCCTAAATTACAATAATAGTGGGACAGAATCTGGGTCATTAAAAAAATTAGACTTTAAACTCCTGACAAAGCTTGTATTTTGCTGCTGTTTTTTTTTTTTTTTTTTTTTTACTACGATGCATTGGTTCACTGATTGCAATCTTTTTAAATTGCCCCTGACTAATTCACAGGAATTCACTCCGTATGTATCAAAACCATGATAAAAGCCCTGTTATACACTGTAATCAGTGGTGAGGGTAAACCTTGTTAGTCACACTTAGGCACAAACATATGCGCACATCTGCAAAATTCAAACTCAGCACAAAAGTCTCTCAAATGTCCTCTATTTTTTGGCCATACAAAACCTATTACGTTATGTCAAACTTGAGTACGAACCGCTCTCGTGTTGATGAGAGTGTACGCAGCTGTCGAGGGTAAAATCTGGCAACATGAAACACTTCAACAGAAAACAGATAAGCACAGGCAGATCCGAAAGCAGTCCGGTCTCGCTCTCAAACAGATTGACAATGGCACGAGCTATCAGCGGCAAACCCAAGGACCACCGATGACTGTTTAACGGAACTCAAATCAAAGTCTCACACATATAAAAGAGCGAAAGGAAAAGGTAAGCGTGGAGAAAGAGTCAAAATACACCACATGCATGTCAAACTTTACTTTCTCTCTAGTCACAAGTCATGACCAATATATGTCACATTAAGCTAAATTTAACAAAATGTCGCGTATTGGATGCCAGTAAGCATCCGATGCTGCAGAGTTGAGGAGTTAATAAAGATGTGAGGAGATGGATTCCTGAGGATTTGAAGACAATGAGGGGCGATATAAATGAAGAAAGCTTCCGTTGGGTTGATTAGGGGTTAAAAGGAGATTCGTGCCAAGAGGCAAAACAACGAGACTCAGATCCTCTGTCTTCGGAGAGAATGTTTAAATCAGTAGACCTCAAACCACAAAGAACCACACAGTCGGGGCCATCTGGAACATTCTAGAGAAGAAAATGACTAAAGGGGGACACATTAAGAACATCTACAAACATCTAACAAACCTTTAAAAATAACCAAGGGCATCTTCGACAGCAAAATATGAGCCATAGCCATGATAATTGATGTTATCTTTCGCTGTGAAGGATGCGGGGAGGAAAACGGGACAAAGTCAACATTGTTTTTTTTATACAACACAGCTGTTGGAAAATGTGTGGTCTTTAACGTCAACATGATGCCGACGACAGGCCTAACACTGTGGAAAAAAAAAAAACAAAGAAACAATAAAACAACAAAAACAGGTGATTCCAACTCCAACCCAATAGCCAGCTTTCTCTGCTTCTTTTGACTTTATTCAAATTGTTGGTCGAGATTTAAATACGATTTTTTTTAATTCGTATTTTTTATATATATGAAGATTTTATCCTCAGCTTGAGAAAGGATGTGCAGCTGGTTGCTTTTAAAATTTGGAGTCTCTGTCACCCGTTTGTTTTGGGGTTTTTTTTAACTCTTAAAAAATGTGTGGTTTCACCAGATAATCGGGTGTGATGAACGTCCAATAAAGAAAAGGACAACGAGAGAGGCAGCAGAGGAAGATGTGGGTGAAGTCGGTCGGGATTTTTGGCCGGTTTGAAGATACTTGAGCGTTGACGCAAACAGTCTGTAAATTGTTTGGTCAAAATTTTTATAGATTAAGTTATATAAACCGTCTCATTTGTCATCTTTTGTATTCATAAAGTAAATACTGATTGTAACTTAATGAATCCCATCGCAGCCAGGGCAGTGGCGTGTCATACACATACCGGGTACACACACGCACACGCACGCACACACACACACACACGAGGTGGCCTAATTCCGCAAACTCAGTCCGTTTGTCTGCGTCCCTTGCCTTGCAGCTTACAGTTATTTAACGTAGCGTAGCTGACGTGTCTGTTTTCTCTTAGACACTCATGGCGGTCGCTTTTTACCATTCTCTTTTTCTGTCGTTCTTGTTTATCGTTTACAGCTTGAGAAGGCCTTTGGCTTTGTTTAAAGTCATACTGCTCTCCACAGGGGTCTTCTTTAGTATAGACATTTCATGCAACGAAGAAAAAAAAAACTTTACAGGAAGATATATTTCCACTCATAAAACAACAAAAAAAAAATCATTTAAATCATTTCCTCCGAGCGATTTTCAAACTCGCAAGATTGATGACAAGAATATAAACGCAACACTTGTGGGTGTTTTATGAGTAATCTGAAAACGGGAAGATTTAAACGAATTGACAAACTCTTTACTTTCTCCTGCTGAGGGGTGTATCAACAGATCAGCGAGAATGAAAGCTTTTAATTGAATTCACACACAGATACACACTCGCACATGCGGCGCACAGACGAACATTTCTACACGGGCACCGAACTCACCGCTACTCCAGCACTTCCGTCCGTTGATAAGGTAATGGTCTTTTTCTCGTTGGAGGGTACACTGCATATTCGTGGCATCACTAGAGGCCACGTCGGGCTCTAGAGGAGGAGTGAGAAAGAATAAGCTTGATTTAATACAGGAATCAGAGTTCATCTTATCTAATGCAATGGCTGTTTAAAAGCAACTATGAGAGAGAAACGTCGGTAGGTTTTTAAAGTTGAGCAATCATGTGTAAATGTATGCAAACACAAACTACAAACACACCCCGCAAGCACACACATACAATCACACCCACATGCAAACCCCCCTATCTCTCTCACACTCTCTTTCTGTGGAAAACAATCCAATACATCAATGCACCAGACAGCTTTGGCTATCCATATGTGCTCAGTTACAGGAAACTTGACTTCTTATCAGCTAAAAACATGCACTCATATACACACACATTATCACTCTCTGTTTTTTGTTTGTTAGCTCCAGGGAGGGATTAATTATTTTAGCGAACATGCCTAGCATGTTAAGTAATTCTACTCAGAAGGGGTGTGTGTGTGTGTGTTTGCGTCACCTGTCATACAGAAACAGGATTTGATGTCTCCTCTGAGTAAGGGCTCCAGCCACAGTCTCTTCTGCTCCTCAGACCCAAACAAATGCAGTACTTCCATGTTCCCAGTGTCTGCAACACAGTTACCATGGAAACATAGGTGTCAGGTTCAAAAACCGCTAGCCCTGTATGCAGAGTGGAGCAGTAAGTGGACACAGCTAAACTCTTTTCCAGAGTGTCAGTTTATCAGAATGTTTACAGAAATGCTAAGCTTTATTGCTTTCTTAAGTAAAGGTTTTGATTTCTTGTTCAAACAGTTTTAGCTTATGACCTTGGAAAAAAAAAATTAATTGAACGTAATCTTGTATTACCAGTATGAAGTCCAAGGTACATTGGCATATTCACATGCACGCACATGCACACATATACACACACACACGCACGCACGCACACACCCACAGACTCATACCAGGCGCCTGGCAGTTGAAAACCTGGGGAGCAAAGAAACATCTGCCCGTTTCCTCGGCGATATGAGCATAATCCAACTGGGACAGTCCACTGATGGCTGGCAGAAAGAGATTCCACAAACCAGCCTCACGGGCCCGAGCCTACAACACACGAAGACACACACAGACACACACACACACACGGGCACATGAATCCACACACAGAGACACACACACACACGGGCACATGAATTCACACACAGACACACACACGGGCACATGAATCCACACACAGACACACACACACACACGGGCACATGAATTCACACACAGAGACACACACAGACACACACACACACACACGGGCACATGAATCAACACACAGAGACACACACAGACACACATGAATTCACACACATACACATGTCGGCACACACATGGAAATTCACAACTGCCTCTCAGCAATGAACAAAACGGTAAAGCCTATCCAGCTTGACAGCCAGCACAGTGAATTCACTAAAAACAGTACACTGTGTAATGAAGTGTGTGTGTGTGTGTGTGTGTGTGTGTGTGTGTGTTTCCTTACCATGAGTTTGCCAATGACAGGTGGTGTGTGCCATCTCTGTGGAGAATGTGAGTATTTGGAGTAATACTCCGTAACCTCCTAAAAACAGAACAAGCAAGTCTTCATGAGTCATACGAGTGACTCACTGACACACACGCACACAAACACACACACAAAAACACACACACACACACAAACAAACACACATACACAAAAATCACTCTACATCAGCCAATGCTTTGACCACAGATATTAATTCTTTTCACAAACTGAACTGATTTGTAACAGCCATTCTTACTTTTTCAACAGCATCTCTTTAACACCTCTCCCTCACCAGCAATGACCTTCTCTCTTAATCTAACCTGCTGTGCAGGAAGAACGTGCTCTCTTATGAAGTCTTTGACTCTCTGGAGGACAGCGTAGCCTTTCGGAGTCTGCAGAAACAACTTCTCGGGGACAGGCCTAGACAGTGTGGAGCTAAAACAGGAGCAAAACCACATTCTTGAAGCATTTTCAGAGCTTTTTAACATGAAGAAAATTATAAATTATACAGAACAGGGTTTATATGTGTTTAAAAATGCCAAGTCATGCTCTCACATAATACCTTACATATACCATGCATATAGTGCACATGCTGTGTGTGTGTGCGGTTGTTTGGGGGGCCCTTAAAAGGGAAGTCTAAAGTAATATAAACTTGGGTATGTTTTGCAGGGGCACAGTTTGTGTGTGTGTGTGTGTGTGTGTGTGTGTGTTGAGTCAGACCTTTTTGCTATCTGAAGGCCCAGTTTGGCTAATGGCTCCACACTGTCCCCAAACTGGGCAGCATCCACTGCACTCGCATTGCCCAGCAGAAACCGAGCATAGATCCCCTACCCCACAGAGATAGAGATAGGGAGCGAGAGAGGGAGAGAGAGAGAGAGAGATTGAAAACATAAAACACACATGGATGCTATTTAAAATTCATTCCATCAACCTCACCTAACTCTCTCTGTTTCTCGAGTGTTGATAGTGAAAGCACAGAAAACAGTTCTGTACTGTTTGTGCACATGTGGACAAGAGCCTTTGTGTGTGTGTGTGTACGAGCGCATGCATGCGTGCTTGCGTATGTGTATGTGTGTGTGTGTGTGTGTGTGTGTGTGTGTGTGTGTGCGCGTGCGTGTGTGTGTGTGCGTGTGCGTGCGTATGTGTGTGTGTGTGTGTATGTGTGCGTGTGCGTGTGTGTATGTGTGTGCGTGTGTGTGTGTGCATGTGTGTGTGTGTATGTATGTACGTGTGCGTGCGTGCGTGCGTGTGTGTGTGTGTGTGTGTGTGTGTATGTACGTGTGCGTGCGTGCGTGCGTGCGTGCGTGTGTGTGTGTGTGTGTGTGTGTGCGTATGCGTGTGTGCGTATGCGTGTGTATGTGTCTGTGTGTGTCTGTGTGTGTGTGTGTGTGTGTGTGTGTGTGTGTGTGTGCGTGTGCATGTGCGTGCATGTGTGTGTATGTATGTATGTACGTGTGTGTGTGTGTGTGCATGCGTGCGTATGTGTGTGTGTGTGTCTGTGTGTGTGTGTGTGTGTGTGCGTGCGTGTGCATGTGCGTGCATGTGTGTGTATGTATGTATGTACGTGTGTATGTGTGCGTGTGCATGCGTGCGTATGTGTGTGTGTGTGTATGTGTGTGTGTGTGTGTGCGTGCGTATGTATGTACGTGTGCGTGCGTGTGTGTATGTGTGTGTGTGTGTGTGTGTGTGTGTGTGTGAATGTAAACTGGGCGGTGGGGGAGAGGGGATTAATGACAGGAGAATGATAGATGGTAGACCTGCCTAAGGTTTCTGACACAGCTAACTGAGCACAGGCAGGAGAGATAAAGGATGAAAGGCTGGTGGATGAAACATCATAAAAAAAATTCCCTGGCAAATATCACTTAACATTTCCTCAGAAATGAGCCTGTATTACCGGTATAAACCATTTAAGGAGTGTGTGTGTGTGTGTGTGTGTGTGTGTGTGTGTGTGTGTGTGTGTGTGCGTGTGTGAGTGAGTGTGTTTGGTCATGCCTGAGCAATGGCAGCCAATTTAAAATAGGCCAGGGCAGTGAAGAAGTTCTGATGTGCCAGGGTGGGGGAGATACCACGGCAACGACAGTAGATGGAGACCAGGTCCTCTGGGGCAGGGATTCCTGTCAGCGTAGGAGGGAAAGAGAGAAAGCCAGAGAAAGACGGGCAATGAATTCAGTCCCCGTAATGCCTTAAAACAATTAACAAGCATTCATGCCATTACAAAAACACAGAGAATATCAGGAATAGGTCGATATCTGGAATTTTGATCAAAGATTTCAAACCTATTTGCGATGTCAAGGAATTATAAATATAGTGATAACATAGCAGAATACTCACCTTCAGTTCCTGTGACTCCGCCCATATGGCTGATGGGACTGATGCTGTCGGGCCAATAGTAAGGCATCAGGAAGTAAGCAAGGTCAGCTATTGGGTGACCAGTGGTGGACAACTCCCAGTCTAACACAGCTAACACACGTGCCTGTGATGAACAGACACACACACACAGACTTCATAACTCACCAGTGAAACAGTACTACTCCAAACTCATAACGGGTAAACACAACTTTTACATAAAATATTTATCTAAGTCCAGCTCGCAGATGCTAAGTCCTGTCTTACATTATGTTACATATCAAGACTTAACTGTACCTCAGTAGGATGATATATCAGATTGTCCACTCTGAAATCCCCATGAACAAGGGTCACTTCGTTGTCATTGGCTGGTATGTTTTCCATCAGCCAATCAGAAAGCTTATCCATGGCTGGAATGTCTCTGTGGGCAGAGGCTCTGTACTGTTTGGTCCAAGTAGACACCTACAAAAGGTATGACCTCTCTGAAGACATCTCCACCAGCAGCTGATACTTTTTCACTTTGATCTTAAACAGCATTTACATATTTGAAATAATAAGCATATTTAATAAGGGATTTTTATGCACTCCCATAAGCACTGGTCTAGGATCAGTTTATCAGTCCAAACCCTTAATGCCCTTAACGTAATGAAACTGGTTTCAGATCAGCACTCAGAACGTAAGCTCTTCTGCCCTTTTTGGCTCTTCACACAGATGAGCAAATTAACCACACCTGTCTCTTAGAGTAGCCGACTCCTTTCCCGTATCCCAGGAGGCCAAGCCTGGTGATGTCAGCGGAATGGAGTTTGGCCAGCGTCTCTACGGCCGCCACATACAGAGCTCCACGCTCGGCCGCCCTGACCCCCGGGAGACGCAAGTCCCGAAATATACGCCCCTGTCACACAGAGAAAATCAGAGAGGGTCGGTATATAACACATTAACTCTAGTACTAATCACAAAAGGACACCTTAGACGCATATTAATTAACATTATACTGAGCATCACAAAGTAGCATAATGACAGAAGGCCTGGATCACTGATTTCTGAATTACTCTGTTCTATTCAGAGATTATTTCAGCTCCATAGTGTACCTGGTCACATGGTATATATGAGCTTATTTATGCTGTTGGGGGTATTTTGTGTTTTAGTGTGTGTGTGTGTGTGTGTGTGTGTGTGTGTGTACCTGTACATGCTCCATGACATAGAATTCTGTACCAATGACCTCCGTGTCTGAACAGTAAAGGAGAGGTTGAGGAACAGGAAACCCAACTGAGAAAAGAGCCTTCTGTACTGTATACTCTCTGTCCACCTGTACAGAAAACACACACACACACACACACACACACACACACACACACACACACACAGAGACATAGTTCAGTAGTCATCAAAAATATTTTTTTTCTGAATTCCTTATATATTTGAATTAGGTATTTTTGATTATCAGTTAACAGAAATTAACGGTGAGAGCCAAAATACAGGTATTTTATTTAATCCGTTCTCAAGTGCGTGGATTTTTCACCCTCTAGTGGTGTGAGGCGTTTCTACAACTGCACTGACATTTCAACTTTGATACACTTAAACATGCAAGGCCGTCTCAAAGATCACTATGATTACGTCGTGCAATTGAAAAATATCCATTTGGACCTCGCTATTCATGCCTTTACAACTCAGTAAACACTTTCAAAGAGAAACTAATACCAACATGATTAAATGAATGATATGAACCCCTTTACCTTATGTGCCCCCGGTAAAAGTAAACCTGGTGGTTTTTTTCTGAGCACATAACTCTGGTTCGGAGATTGGATAAGAAAAGTTGGGTTGGATTGGCCGACCCTGTCAAATATTACAGATACAGAGACACGAATGTTAGACTTTGTGTATATACGAAGTACAGTAAACTTGTGTGTTGCCATTCAAGTGTAAGGATTTTCAATTCATGAAAATTAACCTACTTGTACTGCCGGACAGTTAACGTAGTGCTGTCTTTAACACCAGGTACTCTCCCAATCAGATATTTCTGCAATTTTTTTACATCGAATTTGTGCTGTTCACGGACTTCAGTTGTTTGATGTTCCATTTTTCCGACAGGGTAAATGAAAGTTTGGACTGGCACCTAAGCTACCTCAGACTTCAGACAGAGAAATCCAATGCCCTTTCAACATGTGGATAGACGTATCATGTAAAATTTATATCTCATTACAGCCTATGGAAATATAGAAATCGATGAACCTGGCGTAGAATATCTACGACGAGTCGCTTATATGTGACGTTTCCATGTCCACAGCTTCTTTTCAATATGGATTACATTGACGTTGGACATGAGGCTATTTTGGATTATCCACAGTTTCTGTATATTAGTCAGAACCAATACATTCACGCCCCCTGTGGTTGTTTCCACACGGACAAAATTTTGTGTCACACGTTTTTTTGCCAGCTGATTGTTAGAGTGAAGACGTGTACATAAAACTGTGTGAGTGAATGTGGATTCATTCACATGTAACGGTGATATTTGAGTAATATTTCAAAACAGCGCGTCGCTCATAAGTTACAAAATGACAACCGTGGAGGAGCTGAAGCTACGAATTCGCGAACTGGAAAACGAACTAATAAAGTGCAGGCAGAAATGCAACGCTGAAGATGCCGGCAGTCATGCGCTTCTCAGACCAAAGATTGAGAAAATGAGTGCTGAGGTTGTGGATTCAAATCCGTACAGGTATAACATATCAGTTGCTTACTGACTGTGGCATGGTCATTAAGTGTAAATATGTCTGGCGTAATAACTGGTAAACTCCGCCATACGGTACAGTACTTGTCATGAATCTCTGACTTGTTATTTTTCACCATCCAGTCGTTTAATGGCTTTAAAACGAATGGGCATCGTGGAGGACTATGAGGTGAGGTGTTTTAGTTTGTCTTTACCGTCCCCCAAAAAACTATTCTGAATATATCAAACACCGGTATAATATTGCTGACACAGTATTATTACACAGTCTACCATCTGTCATTCAAACAGAAAATCCGCACATTTGCTGTAGCGGTAGTAGGAGTGGGTGGAGTCGGTAGCGTCACTGCGGAAATGCTCACAAGATGTGGCATTGGTAAGGTAAATAAACCCTCACATTCATCTCTAAGTCTATAAAGTCATTTGTGCAGCTTGACAGTTCGTCTGTCATTGCCCGTTGTCGCATAGGGAAAAAAAACCCTGCAGTGTAGTTATGAACTGTACCCTGTCTGAATTTGCTTTATCAAATGTAGCTATCCATTCTGCCGTGTGTGTATAATTCGGTTCTCCTCCGCAGTTGCTGCTGTTTGACTATGATAAAGTGGAGTTGGCAAACATGAACCGGCTCTTCTTCCAGCCGCACCAAGCGGGACTCAGTAAAGTTGAAGCAGCAGAACACACACTGAGGTGAAAGGAGTGTTCACTGCTTTGTGCGAACTCACATAATCCGTTTCTTACTATGCTGGTATTATGCTATACGTTACGCTAGTTGTATAATGGCAAAGAAACAAAATACTGGTTGATGTTAAGCTTGCTGTTTTTTTAGAAAGAGATTGTATTGTTCTGTACCTGAAAGTGGTATTCACTTTCAGCCCTTTATATATATATATATATATATTTTTTTTTTTTTACTCCTAGGAACATCAACCCAGATGTGGTGTTTGAGACTCATAATTATAACATCACCACCATGGACAATTTCACCCATTTCATGGACCGCATAAGGTTGGATTTCTACCCCTGACAGAGTTCTCTTTCTCTACTCATGTTGGAGCCTTTACAGATAGCTGTTATTTTTCCTCATTGTTCGTGTCTGTGTCTTCAGTTCCCCTCAGTCTGCAGAAACAGGCACTTAGTAGTGTCTCGTGCATGTCTAATGCGTGTATTCACATTAGTAAACACTGACATACTGTGTGTGTGTGTGTGTGTGTGTGTGTGTGTGTGTGTGTGTGTGTCTGTGTCTGTGTCTGTGTATTCTCAGTCACGGGGGCCTTGAGGTGGGGAAGCCTGTTGATCTGGTGTTAAGCTGTGTTGATAACTTTGAAGCGCGGATGGCCATTAACACAGTGAGCTCTTCTCGTTTCGTCTCATTCAAACTGAGAGAAAAATCCCTTGAGACTTGTCCTGCATCTTCATGTTTATGAGTATTCTAAAGTATTAGTCCATGTGTTTGAATGGAACTTTGCCTAAGTCAAGTCACTGTTGGAGAGAATGAGGAGGGTGCAGGGAAGAAGATGAAACACCATTCGTGAAAGTATATATGTGTGTGTTTTCTTCTGGTTGTAGGCCTGTAACGAGCTAGGTCAGATCTGGATGGAGTCTGGAGTCAGTGAGAATGCTGTGTCAGGACATATACAATTAATCATTCCCGGGGAGACAGCCTGCTTTGCCGTGAGTCTCTCTGACACATGTAACGGACTCTAACCAGCCAGTTCCAATCATATTAACTAAAAAGTCTTTATATGGCTAGAAGATGATGAGGCACAGGAGGCGTGGACTTAATCAGTCAGCAGTTTATTCTGACACACACGAATGACAGGGCAATCACACATGCGGGCAGGGGAAAAGAACGCCAGCATCCCCCTTTCCGGACTTCCAAAGCGTGAGAGAAATGATAAATAAAGTTGTACATACTAGACCACACACTGTTCAGTATATTGTAGCTTACTGTGTGGAATAAACAGGCTATAATAATAATAGCAATGCACCTTAGATCGTATAGTGTAGTTTACAAAGGACAATAAAGGAAACGAATGAAAATAAAAGCATAGAGTGATGAATAAAGTACTTGACAGATCTTATAAGTGTTCTTAACACACTCAGGCAACCATACCTGAAACACATGAATGACAGGGCAATCACACACACACGCGGGCAGGGGAAAAGAGTGCTGGCATCCCTACGATAACGTAATGAGCCAATTAGCACCTACTAAACGGCTAGACAAACATTCGACAATTCGCGCATATTTTGTGACGCTAATTTGCATATTTAAACAGGTACAAATAGCGGAAGTGATAGGGAACATTCTTACGTCGGGAAATACACGTATGTCAAGGAAAACAATGAAAAACATAGTGTATAAAAGAATTTCATTCACTAAACCCAGGATTCCTAAACCCAGCTTATCCCTTTCCAGACTTCCAAAGCGGGAGAGAGTCCGGAGGCGCGCAACACCAATTATTGCCCCATCAGAAACGACAATAATAAAACAATTAGTGGAACTTAAAAAAAACAAAAAAAACATGTGTACAAGCAGGGATTTGGGGAAGTTCACCGAGAAACTAAACTTGATTTATGACATTGTTACATACACAGCACATACAGTTTACATTCACTCTGTGACGTATTTACCGTATGGTTTATGTTCATTTGCCCTTCCATGTGCCAGTGTGCTCCTCCTCTGGTGGTTGCGGCAAACATCGACGAGAAGACCCTGAAGAGGGAGGGCGTGTGTGCGGCCAGCCTGCCCACCACGATGGGCGTGGTTGCTGGCATCCTCGTGCAAAACGTCCTCAAGTGAGTGCCAGCCCACAGACTGGATCACCCAGATGCCCCCGCCCATCAGAGATTCTCGGAGAGCTGTCCTCGGGTTAATCTAGAGAACATGCCATAATCTGGCCCTGGTCTCATGTCATAGTCCATGTTGGAAGACATGTATGAATCCTGTAGTTACCAGCAACATGTTTAAAGCTTAGCTCAGAGTGGCTGACGTTAGCCGTGGTACAAATAGAGTCACTTCCAGCAGACCTTAGGGAAAGAACCAGGGGAGCAGGCAGTGGGGGCGAGTTTGGTGTTGTTTGGTTCGTGGTATTTTCAGGTTACTAAGGTTACATCATGCTGTCGTGCAGGTACCTGCTGGGCTTTGGAACCGTCAGCCGTTATCTGGGCTATAATGCAATGCAGGATTTCTTTCCCACGATGAGTATGAAAGCCAACCCTC
Source organism: Chanos chanos (assembly GCF_902362185.1). NCBI lineage: Eukaryota > Metazoa > Chordata > Actinopteri > Gonorynchiformes > Chanidae > Chanos > Chanos chanos. The sequence continues at coordinate 6,674,458 of NC_044497.1, read as the reverse complement.
ATTGTGATGACAAACACTGCAGACGACAACAGGAGGAGTACAAGGTGAAACACACACACACACGCACACACTCTGTCTGTCTTTGCACTTTTTCTCTTCTGGATGATCTGTGACTTTCAGTCAGAGCAAGAGCAAGTCCCTCTTACTAAACAACTGAAACCAGATTCATCCGGCAACGACAGCAGCTTCACGTCTTTTGGAGTGGGTTCACCGGGAAAATAATTCACTTGTTAACCTTCTGGTTCACACCTTAGTCAGCTGTGATTCCGTGTAAACCCTCTCGCTGATGTGTTTGGGTTTACATGTTCGTGAATGGGCCCTTGGTTCATTCACCACAATAGTCACCGTATACCGTGATTCCTTCCCTAACAGAGAAAAGAGGCAGAGAGACCAAAAGAGGAAGTTGTGGTGGAAGAAGAGGAAGTTGTACACGAGGACAATGAATGGGGTGAGGGCAACCAACACGCACAGTCACACAGAAAAAATACAAGTTGTCGAGTGCTGTAGCTCTGTAGTCGTTTAGGCAGGACACAGCATCCATCTCCTGTACTCCTAAGCAGTCGTTAAGAGTCGTGAAATGATTCTTCGTTCGACTCTCTGAACAGGCCGACGGTAGACAGTGATGGTTCTATATGAACGGTGTTCAGTGAGACATAGACGCATTGTTCTGACCACGCCCATCTGTGTCCTGATAGGCATAGAGCTGGTGTCAGAGGTGACGGAGGCGGAGCTTCAGGCGGCGTCAGGCCCAGTGCCAGATTTGCCTGAGGGCATTTCTGTAGCTTACACCATCCCTGACAAGGTACGTTACAGCTGTATTCAGCCGTACAGAAAACTCTAAGGACAACTTAAATACGCTAGCTGTTTTCTGTGGTAAAGCAGTTATCTGTTTCATAGACTTTTGTCATATAATATACACAAACAAATGGATTTATATGGCTGGTAGATCATTACGTCCAGTATCTCTGCAGTGCTTAAGATAAACCACCTCTGTGTATGGTTTACTCTGTTAGCATGTCTTGATGTTGTATATTTTAATGTATGTTAAGTTACTAATTGGATTTGTCTGTGTTAGGAGGGAGCTGTGCCTACAGGAGAGTCTGTGGAGGAGACAGACCAGAGTCTAGAAGAACTAATGGCTCAGATGAGAAAGATGTAGAGGAACACACACACACACAAACCACTCATCAAACATCAACACTTCACGCATCATATGTTCAGAGCACTTTCCCTTCACCATTCATCAGTCTACTGTCAGAGAGGTGTACAGTGTTCCGTTCTCTTCTCTCTCTCACACACACACACACACACACACACACTCTCACACACTCACACAAAAAACCTGGCTATAAAAATAAATGATCTTAATGAATAGTTTGGTCAGCCATTTGAGTGGAACCTAGTCTGTGATTACTGTATGAGATGGTCTGTAATGATATTTGTATACTGTAAAAGAAATATGTTTAACCGGAATATGTTCCCCACAAAAGTTAGGATTCTCAATTATGTGTAAAGAGGAAACGCTTGCGTTCTCGTGTACTAAAACAAGCACTTCTCTGTATCTCCTTCTAACCCTGTCGTCAAGTTTCATTAATGAACTGACCTCTCTCTCTCTCTCTCTCTCTCTGTTCTTTCTTTACTCACAGCTAAAAAATACCACAGAGTTCATGTATTTTCAATAAAGTATTTATTGGCAGGAAGGGTTTTTTTTTTTACCCCCAACAAAACATATGATTTTTCTCCTTTACATTCATTCATACATGTGTACATGTACATACACATAATGTAATACATAATATAGTTCAAATAGTAAGTGTGGTCTTTGGAGTCCATATCTGTTTGGCAATATTCAGTCAGTTTAAGAGTGCCTCGTGTTTAAAACTACATTTCCCAATATGCATTTTTCCCCCTCATCTAACGTCACATTCTGTGGATGGTGGGTGATCATGGGAGTTTCCCCTTCCGCAGGTACCAAGGTTCCCCTCCCCCACTTCTGAAGTTGAACAACATGCATAAGCAGAACAACACTTCATATACAATCGTGGAGGGTAGTGGGACATGTCAGTATTGATGTAATGCAGTACAACTGTAAAGGCTCAGGCCTGAATTGACCTCCTTCTGGTATACAATCATGCTGAAGGTCCTTCACATTAATGCACTGTAAATATATTACAAATACAAATACACACAGAGATCATTACTCACATACAACCATACAGCCGGTGAGTGGCACTTCTGCATATCAGCATACTGAATGTACTCTCTCTATACTTACACTAAACACTGATTAACAGCCTGGACAGCACTGTGATTGTATGAGACATCTGAACAGCAGCTGGAACCTATTCAGATGTATACATTTGTTTAAAAAGAACTTCAACTAAAATCCGATTTTTCATTGTTTTGTTGTTGTTGCTGTTCATTTTGGCGACGCCTATTCGAACACATTTTACACTTTAAAAATTATTCTTCAAAGTCAGTACACAAGAAAAAAAAAAAAACCTTTAATGAAAATCCTGAATTCCGGATGATTCAGACGAATGAAGGGGCTGAGTAGAAGAGCAGAATCAGTCTGTGTTGTAGATACTGTTTGCATAATGGTGATAAGTTTCCTGAGATCTCTCATCAGTACGTTTCTATGAGCGAACACCGGTCTCTCTCACACACACACACACACACACACACCAGATACACTCCAACATAAGGAATATGGAACCATTCCTTTGCATCCCACCGATACTTCAAGTTAAATAACGTCGTACGCTTCGGTTTGCAGAGTTAATGCATATACTTCAATGACAAAATATTTCAGCTCATGTTAAAAGGAAAATCTGCTCCATTAAAATGATCCACTTGGTTTCTACTAATTTACGTGGTGCATAAGTCAGTGGGTGAAGCGATTCCCCATTACCTGAACGTGACCCTTAGGTCTCAGCGTTTTCCCAAAGGCAGTAATGTACTACAACGAGCTCCAATGTCTCACAATGGTCTTTTTACAACACTGAAAAACAGGAACACTGAGTGTGGATGCTGTAGCCGTTGTACAGACATGGAGTAACATTCTCTCATTTGCTATGGCAGTGAACACATGTTTGACCACGACACAACACCACCGCTGATTCAGAACAGCACGACTGATATGACATCATAAACGATCACTATGGCAACACAGTACCTGCCGAGCATCGCTGCATATCCCTGCTCTCGTTTTTTTTCCTGTACCGTTTTAAAAGAGTCAGCATGGATACTAAATAACAGGGTGAAAATTACTATCTGGACCAAAGCTGCTGATCTGGGATCAGTTTCTTTTCCTTTATTATTAAGAAATACCTCCCTCATACAGTTAGGACTGCGGAATCCCTCACCATCTTCCGCAAGAAACTGAAAACCCACCTCTTCAGAACCCACCTATCCCCCTAAGCCTAACCCCCCTTCCTTTAAAAAAAAAAAAACCCTTGTCTTGTATCTATGTTTGTCTAAGAATTCCAGGGCGCAATACGAAGGAGTAAATTGATGCTCAGTCTTTTTAGCGATGTATGCTTATGAGGTATTAGGAATCCGACTGATGCACTGATTGTAAGTCGCTTTGGCTAAAAGCGTCTGCTAAATGCTAAATTGTAAATAAATAAGACTTCATCCAGACCAAATACTGCCACCCCGACAAAATTTTGAAAACATTATACAGATACCGACGGGTCAGAGGTGCATTGTGGGCAGTGTAGTTTTGAGGCTGTTGGTATGCAAGAGGTAAAAGAATGCACCTCATTTCTCTAGGCTCATTTCTCTGCGTGGTACCTTATGGCGGGAGACCCAGGAACAGTCATCTGACCAGGTCTCAAAGGCAGTGTCTCTCAGGAGGGGAAGCTTGTGATGGCAATCTCAGAGTAAACAGAAAACAAAAACATTTCTGTGCAGTTCTGTGACTGTAGTTCTGTGACTGTAGTGTTCAGGGTTATTTAATGCTCTTATAAATAACCACCACTGACTGGTCCAGAGTCATTTAGTGTTCTTTAAGAATACTATTGTTGATGGGTCCATGGTAATTTGGTGTTATTTTAGAATACTGCTGCTCATTGGTCCAGAGTCATTTAGTGTTCTATTAGAATGCTGCTCCTGATTGGTTCAAAGTCATTTAGTGTTCTGACAGAATGCTGCTGCTGATTGGTCCAGAGTCATGTGGCATCCATAAACAATAAAGCTGCTGATTATTTTCAACCTCTGAAATGTTTGCTGAGTGTGAGCATAGTGATTGGATGGTATCATTTGGTATGGATATGGCAGGTCAAAGGTCACGCGACTTCAGCAGGTTGAGAGGTCAGGGGTCACCTGGGGTTGTGCGGCAGGAGGGCGGGGCTTCGCAGGCTAAAGTTGTCACCGCTGGACGAGTGACGGGAGGGAGCTTTGCCACACACCAGAGAAGGCTCCGCCTCTTTTATCTCCATGGCGCGTTTATAGAGTTCAGCCGCCTTCTCAAAATCCCCCTCCTCATAACTGAGAGGAGAGGAGAGGAGAGGAGAGGAGAGAGGAGAGGAGAGAGGAGGGGAGAGGAGAGACGAGAAGAGAGGAGACGAGAACAGAGGAGAGGAGAGGAGAGGAGAGGAGAAGAGAGGAGAGGAGAGGAGAAGAGAGGAGAGAGGAGAGGAGAGGAAAGGAAAGGATTGTTGTGAAATTTAAGCGAGAGAATCACAGTGTCTTTAGAGCAGACATTCTATAAGGTGCATACTGAAATTAACAATAATTTAATTATTACCATTTAATGATCAGTTAATTACCAATAACCATATATAAAAATTAGTACGTGCTTTTGAGCTGGGTCACGGATTTTACACGGACCAGGGACCATAATGGAGAGGAACTGACCTGAGAACAGCCAGGTTTTTCAGAGTCTCTCCAACACGTGGGTGCAGCCGGCCCAGGCTCTCCTCATATACCTTCAGAGCCTGTTCATACAGCGGTAGAGCTTCACTGTGCTGCTTCTGTAACACACACACGCACACACACACACACACACACACACAGACACATACGCACACAGACACAGAGGCACACATACACAGACACACATGGACACACACACGGACACACACACAGACACACACACGGACACATACACGGACACACACACACACACACACACACACACACACGGACACATATGCACACACGCACATGTTAGGTTTCTGTGCTCATATGACTCAGTCAGGACTGCATAGTGAGAGTTAAGCAGTGTGTAGTCTCTCACCAGCTGGCAGTAGAGCACAGCCAAGTTGACCAGAGCTGTGGCCACACTGGGGTGTTTAGGACCAAAACTCTTCTCTCTGATCTCTAGAGCCAGCTCATACAGAGGTACTGCCTTCTCCAGTTTACCCTACGACAGCAACACACACACACACACACGCACGCACATACACACACACGCATGCATACACACACACGCACGCACACACACACACGCATATACACACACACACACAGAATTTTAACATTCTATTCACAGTGCACTGGCATGAGTGTAATTCCATATCACACAAACGTACAAAACACCATCTCTCTCTCTCTCTCTCACCCTGCGTTTGTAGAGGATGGCAAGATGTTTGAGGGTGTAAGCGAGGGAGGGGTGGTCTGGAGCGAGGGCTCGTTTGCGGATATCCAGCGCTCTCTCGTAAAGCTGCTCTGCGCTCTCGTACTCTCTCCTCTCACAGTGCAGGGCGGCCAGGTTATTGAGCGACTGAGCGCAGTCAGGGTGGTCAGGGCCCAACACACGCTCGCGCATCTCCAGAGAACGCGTCAGGAACACCTTCGCTGCACTGAACACACACCAAACACCACAGCACAGACATAGAGTATCTCTGTGAGGATAACTAAGCCCGTGTTGGTATGACAGAACTAAAGTAAAATGGAAAAGTGAATTATATCACAGGTCTAGACTGACAGATTTGAATGATGCTGCTTGAATGTGTGTGTGGTAACAGACTCACTCCAGGTTGGTCTGGAGGTTGTTGTCGAGGAGATGAATGTGTGTGTGGTAACAGACTCACTCCAGGTTGGTCTGGAGGTTGTTGTCGAGGAGATGAATGTGTGTGTGGTAACAGACTCACTCCAGGTTGGTCTGGAGGTTGTTGTAGAACAGATGAATATGTGTGTGGTAACAGACTCACTCCAGGTTGGTCTGGAGGTTGTTGTAGAACAGATGAATATGTGTGTGGTAACAGACTCACTCCAGGTTGGTCTGGAGGTTGTTGTAGAACAGATGGATGTGTGTGTGGTAACAGACTCACTCCAGGTTGGTCTGGAGGTTGTTGTCGAGGAGATGAATATGTGTGTGGTAACAGACTCACTCCAGGTTGGTCTGGAGGTTGTTGTCGAGGAGATGAATGTGTGTGTGGTAACAGACTCACTCCAGGTTGGTCTGGAGGTTGTTGTAGAACAGATGAATATGTGTGTGGTAACAGACTCACTCCAGGTTGTTCTGGAGGTTGTTGTAGAACAGATGAATGTGTGTGTGGTAACAGACTCACTCCAGGTTGGTCTGGAGGTTGTTGTCAAGGAGATGAATGTGTGTGTGGTAACAGACTCACTCCAGGTTGGTCTGGAGGTTGTTGTCGAGGAGATGAATGTGTGTGTGGTAACAGACTCACTCCAGGTTGGTCTGGAGGTTGTTGTCGAGGAGATGAATGTGTGTGTGGTAACAGACTCACTCCAGGTTGTTCTGGAGGTTGTTGTCGAGGAGATGAATGTGTGTGTGGTAACAGACTCACTCCAGGTTGTTCTGGAGGTAGTACAGAACTCCCAGCTCGTTGAGAGTCTTGGCGCAGTCGGCCGAGTCTTTTCCCAGAGTCAGCTCCTCCAGCTGCAGAGCCCGCCGACGCAGCAGTGTGAAACCGTACTACACAGAGCACACACACACACACACACGCACACACACACACACACACACACACAGACCACACACACACACACACACACACACACACACACACACACACACAGTTATGAAAAAAGAACAAGTAGACGTGACACTATGTTTCAGTAAAAACTCCACACACACACACACACACACGCAGTTATGAAAAAAGAACAAGTAGACGTGACACTATGTTTCAGAAAAAACTCCACACACACACGCAGCTATGAAAAAAGAACAAGTAGACGTGACACTATGTTTCAGTAAAAACTCCACACACACACACACACACACACAGATTATGCCAGCCTCCGTTACCATATGTCCTTTCTGGCGGGCGGTTTTCTGTCGAATCTTCACCGACCTCTTCCTCAGCTTCTCTGCCTGCTCATACCTGACAACACAATTAAGAGCATTATGTATTTACATTATCATGTATTTACATTATTATGTATCTTATCACGTGGCCATATTTACCCACATCATCATTCTACAGACACGGTTGAGTCAGAGAGATATACGTATGTGTTATTCATTAGTAAGGTGGTTGGGGGAAAAGAGAGGTACTTGTTTTGTTTCTGGTAGAGAAGAGACAGTGAGTCGAGTTCTCGTGCGACAGAGGCGTGCTCAGGACCGTAAGCGTTTTCACTGATCTCCAGAGCCTGTTTGTAGAGCTGCTCGGCGTTTCCGAACTTCCTCCAGTGAACGTACACTCCAGCCAACTGGTGAAGAGACTGGGCCACACTGGGATGGTCTGGATCCAGAGCAGTCTCTCTGATCTCCAAAGAACGTTGTAAAGGAGCTACTGCCTGGACACACACACACACACATCATCATCATCATCATCATCATCATCATCATCATCATCATCATCATTACAGGTACGGTGAAATAATTTACTGTAATGTCTGTGTGTGTGTGTGTGTGCGCGCGTGTGTATCTGTAGTGTGTGTGTGTGCGTGTAGATGTGTGTGTGTGTGTTGTATTTGTGTGAGGTGTGGGGTTTGCACATGCATGAGTGTGTGTGTGTACGTGTGTGTGTGCGTGCGTGTGTGTGCGTGCGTGTGTGTGTGTGAAGTTGCTGTGTGTGTACCTGGCTGAGCAGGCCCAGGTCTTTGAGAAAGCGACCCAGTGTCTCATAGAGGTTGGCCAGTCGACTCATGCTCTCCTCTCCTTCACAGCTTCTCTCAAACTCCTTCAGTGAGTCAAAGTACTCTGTCGCCATGGATACCTTATCCTTCCCCACAAACTGCCAATACGCCAGCAGTTCTGAGAAATGCCCCCTGACAATACACACACACACACACGCACGCACGCACACACACGCACACATATCAGCATCAGCGTCCACACAGCTTAGCTGCGCCCAGGTGTTCACATTATGGCAAATATGAAATGAGACTGTACCTCTTATACAGATTCTGAGAGACAAACAGGTTTAGCAGACAAAGCTGGAGTTTACACCTGTCCTCTTGCTGTTGCAGTAACCAAGGCAACTCGTCCGCCACGCGCCACGTCACACGGTCTTGACTGTGTACACAGAAAAAAAAAAACACAACGTGAAAAAAAAAAAAAAAACACTCCCTATCCACTGTGTGGAGTGTTAAACATTAGACATCCAGATGTGGTGCACAGACAGGTTCCGGTCTGGAGGAGTCAGCGTGCAGTAGTCAGTGCGGAGGAGTCAATGTGCAGGAGCCAGTCTAGAGGAGTCAATGTGGAGGAGTCAGTGTGCAGGAATCAGTCTAGAGAAGTCAGTGTGGAGGAGGCAGTGCGGAGGAGTCACTGCGGAGGAATCAGCGTGCAGGAGCCAGTCTAGAGGAGTCAGTGTGGAGGAATCAGTGTGCAGGAGTCAGTCTAGAGGAGTCAGTATGGAGGAGTCAGTATGGAGGAGTCAGTGTGGAGGAGTCAGTACGGATGAGTCAGTATGGAGGAGTCAGTACGGAGTCAGTGCAGTGGAGTCAGTGCGGAGGAGTCAATCTAGAGGAGTCAGAGTGGAGGAATCAGTGTGCAGGAGCCAGTCTAGAGGAGTCCGTGTGGAGGAATCAGTGTGCAGGAGCCAGTCTAGAGGAGTCCGTGTGGAGGAATCATTGTGCAGGAGTCAGTCTAGAGGAGTCAGTGTGGAGGAGGCAGTGCAGAGGAGTCACTGCGGAGGAATCAACGTGCAGGAGCCAGTCTAGAGGAGTCAGTATGGAGGAGTCAGTATGGAGGAGTCAGTGTGGAAGAGTCAGTATGGAGTCAGTGCAGTGGAGTCAGTGCGAAGGAGTCAGCATGCAGGAGTCAATCGAGAGGAGTCAGAGTGGAGGAGTCAGTGTGGAAGAGTCAGTGTGGAAGAGTCAGTGTGGAAGAGTCAGTGTGCAGGAGTCAATCTAGGGGAGTCAGTGTGGAGGAGTCAGTACGGAGTCAGTGCAGTGGAGTCAGTGCGGAGGAGTCAGTGTGCAGGAGTCAATCTAGATGAGTCAGTGTGGAGGAGTCAGTGTGCAGGAGTCAGTGCGGTGGAATAAGTGCAGAGGAGAATGGGGCAGTAGGGTCTTACCTGAGCTGTCTGCTAAAA
>NC_044497.1:6620000-6660000 GCF_902362185.1 Chanos chanos | reverse complement strand
GTCTGGGTAACATCGTGTGAACAGTGTGTGGGAGATTCTCCTCTCCTCTCTGTTCCTGTTTCGACTGTAACATCATTGAACTCCAGTAAAGCAGACTACTACTGAAAACCACCTCCGTGCCTGTTGAATATTTTTAACATTAAAACGTCGAAGCCAAACAGTAACCACACGGAAAGTCAGGAAAAAGACTAATGACAGGCACCTGGATTTGGTCGATGGAGTCGATGATGATGATGATGTTGCCATGGTGACGTGCCGACAGCCTCTCTAGCCAGCGTGGAAACTCCTCCAGAATCTTACAGGGGTCCATAGAGAGGCCAGACAGAGACCAAAAATGTTGCAACAGCTAAAGAAAGCGGGGGGGGTGTGAGAGAGAGTGAGAGAGAGAGAGACAGGGGAAGTACCAGAACATCAGACAGCCCAGTGGAATTCATAGAAACAGAGACGCAGCAGCAGCAGCAGATAAAGAAACGAGATGAGAACACCGATACAGGGGGTCAGCGGAGGGACACGAGATGGTACAATTTAGAGAGAGCGACTGTAAAACCGTGACACAGACGTTCATATCTGTTCATTTCTTTTTCTGTTTCTCCCCCCCTCCGACGGTGCCGGGGTACCTTGACGGTGAGACGTTTGATGATGAGAACAGGCTCGGCGCTGGTGGACAGGGGCCGCCCCACAAAGTGATAGAGCATCAGCGTGTTAGGAGACTGCTTCTGCTGTAGTTCGATCCTAACACACACAAAACACACATCCATGACCAGTGGGGTTTACACCGTCCTCACGTTAAAAAACGTATTAATTTTTACATCAGCTATTTAATGCCTGACGCCAGATATAGCACAGTCTTGTGAAGGAATGGCCTGGATTAGCACAGGTATATTCAGATATAGCACAGTTTTGTGAAGGAATAGTCTGGATTAGCACAGGTTTATTCAGATATAGCACAGTTTTGTAAAGGAATGGTCTGGATTACCACAGGTATATTCAGATATAGCACAGTTTTGTGAAGGAATAGTCTGGATTAGCACAGGTATATTCAGATATAGCACAGTTTTGTAAAGGAATGGCCTGGATTAGCACAGGTATGTTTCTGAATTGCTTCGTTACCATTTGGCGAGAAGAAGAGTCTTCCCTGAGCCCGGTCCTCCCGACACCAGCAGAGGAGGAGTCGGGGGAGGAGCTGCCACCATGTCGTTCAGATGATCGATATACTGAGGGAAGAAAAGAAAAGAGAGAGTTATACAGCATATATGTAGCTGAATCAATGGATTCAATCTTTTCAAGACTGTCATAAATGTATAGTAGACACGGAGGCCCGGGGACTAGAGAACCGGTTTCCAGTTTTTCACTTTAACAAGAGCAAACAAAAAAGTCCTGTGATAACATAATTGCAATGTGGCATAGTTAAAGTTAATATGAAGTCACACAATTAACGATGCCGTTGCTAATATCAGAATGATTCAGTGGTTTTACACCGGCGTACACTCTTCAGGTACGTTAGCATAGGGAACGATAGGGGACAGTACGAGTCTATTACACAGACCTGAGGCACTGCAACCCATACAGACTGAAGCTATGACATGCCACTGCACTGCAGTAAACAGACCTGCACAAACACCTCAGCTCTGCTCTGCTCTGCTCTGCTCTGCGGGTAAAGACAGACCACTGTAAACACTTTCACTGGCTAACAGTCATCATTTACCATAACATCACAAGCCTCAACAGGAAATCTCAGATGTTAAGATCATGTTCCTTGGTGAGATGAGTTTACGTAGAGATGTTTGGACAGACTGATAGATGCGTGAGTCAAAGAATGGCTAGATGGATGGATGGAAAGACAGACAAATGGACAGATGGATGGATAAAAGTACCTTCTGGAAGCTGAGAGGAGCGGCAACGCTGCAGGTCTGTTGGTACACCTCTATCTGCTCTTGTTCATCATGAAGATCCCACAACACGTCACCAGAGTCTTCCTCACAGTCCTCCACCATCCCACAATCCTCTACCACCTCCAGCCCCAACAGCTCCTGGCACAGTCAGAAAGAGAGAGAGTGAGAGAGAGAGAGAGAGAGAGAGAAGGAGATAAAGATACAGAGATACAGAGAGAGAAAGAGAGAGAGCGAGAGAGAGAGAGAGAGAGAGAGCGAGAGAGAAGGAGATAAAGATACAGAGATACAGAGAGAGAGAGAGAGAGAGAGAGAGAGAGAGAGAGAAGGAGATAAAGGTACAGACAGAGATATAGAGATACAGAGAGGGAGAGAGAGAGAGAGAAAGAGAAGGAGATAAAGGTACAGACAGAGATACAGAGATACAGAGAGAGAGAGAGAGAGAGAGAGAGAAGGAGATAAAGATACAGAGATACAGAGAGAGAGAGAGAGAAAGAGAGAGAGAGAGAGAGAGAGAGAGAGAGAGAGAGAGAAGGAGATAAAGGTACAGACAGAGATACAGAGAGGGAGAGAGAGAGAGGGAGAGAGAGAGAGATACAGAGAGAAAGAGTAAGTTAAAGATGATCTATTCACACATGCACTGCGGTTAGCACTATAACTGACACTTCTCATCCACCTTCTTCTGAACATGAAGTGTACTCATGCCCAATGCCAAGAATAGCAAGATTTGCGGTTTGGAGGGCATCTCAGACAAACTGAGACAGAGAGAAGCACAGATAGAAGTGACAGAGACACCGGCCTAACAGAAAAAGAGCACAAGGCTAGCATTGGGCAGCACAAGTGTTAAAGCGGTGTATCAATAATTATGAAGCGCATGGCAATATTTTCTCTCTCTCTCTGAGAAAACAAAAATACCTGTTTGACGATCTTCTCCAGCTGTGTGTAGATGAGAGAGGCTCCTTCCTCCGGAGAACCGGCATGGTCCACTACCTGACCACAGAATAAATAACGCAACTCAAACTTAAACGGACCGTTCCAGAACATTCTTTACGCACGATATCAGATTAGAGAAGATATAGAACACAGTCAGAAATATAAAAGTTTATAAAAGTCTTCTCAAATCATAAAAGATCTGAGAGGATCTTTTATGATCTGTACTACTTCTACCAGTGAAAGTGTGTGTGTGTGTGTGTGTGTGTGTGTATGTGTGTGTGTGTCCTCTACCTTGATTTTAGCATTTTTGTCTGCATTGTTAACTCTCTCCAGTAGCTGTCTGGTATTAGTACTGAGTGGATTAACTCCCTCGCCAGTCCGCAAGTACAACAGGAGAGCACGCGAGTCCGGAGTCTTCACAAAGGCCTCCTCTGCATCCTCTACCACACAGCTTCACAGGTACAGAGAGAGAGGGAGAGAGGGAGAGAGAGAGAGAGGGGGAGAGGGGGAGAGAGAGAGAGGGAGAGAGAGAGAGAGAGAGAGAGAGATTCATTTCAGATAAACCGTGACAGGAGCTCACTTAGACATGATTGTATGAATAGGGAGAGTGGGCATGCAAGAGAAACCTCTAAGCCTTCTGCTTTCAGTGTCTAAAGAAGTTACATCTATCTTCGAGAGGCTGTAGCCTGTGTGTGCGTGTGTGTCGGACCTGGAGACAGAGGCCTGGAGCAGCAGCACACACACTGAGCTTCTCTCAATCTCCTGTCGTCGCTCTGTGGCATACAGAGCGGCTTTCTCCTCAGGAAAACACACGTTCAGATAGAAATGACCCAGCCCTTCACAGAACCTCTGCAAACTGGGAGAATGATTCTGACAGACAGAGAAAGAAAGAGAGAGAGAGAGAGAGAGAGAGAGAGAGATTAGAAGACTGATACTGTATGAAGGAACCTGAATGTATCCATGTTAGTTCTTTCCATGATGTTTGTGTGTGTGTATGTGTGTGTGTGTGTGTGTGCGTGCGTGTGTGCGTGTGTGGGTGCGTGCGTGTGTGTGTGTATACACATGTACATGGCATGTATTTGTTTTCTGACATGACTGAAGCCTAAAGTTTGACAAAGTTGAGTCATTAAATGTGTGCTACAGTGCGTTTTTCTTCTTATATTCATTATTTATTTCAATTAGATGTATTACTGATTTTACTGTTCGTATTCTATCTCATGCTCTATAAATGTCATGTCTTGTTTCTTTTTATATGCAAATAGTTGTAGGCTTCTGTGCGTTTTTCCCCGCTCACCAGAAATAGTTTCTTGATTAAAAAAAAAAAAAAAAAAAAGTTTCCAGCGTTATTTGTACGAACATGTCAGAGACCATTTCTTACTTCTCATTTTCTACTTAATCCAGAGAGGCAAATGACTACCCAGGAACTAAATTAGCAATAAGAAAAAAAAAATACAGATTTAAATAGAAGATAAGCATGAGACCAACAGTACTTCTCTCTAAACCCAGCGTTTGGAAAAAGTGCCCAACGACTATTGTCATGACGACACACTAATATGATATGATAGCGATCTGTGTTTGCTTAATCACTGTATACTGCGAGAGTGTTTCTGTGTGTGAGAGCAGAGGGCATTTATCACGTAGAAGACAAGGCCTCTGAGTGAAATGGGTGTATGGACCACTCAGGGAGCGAACATCAGTCATCCTGTGCTCTCGGAAAAGTTATCTTGGAATCCCCACACGTGTCCTTACACACCTGTCTTAACGTATGAAAAGCTCTGCACTGCCTAACCTCAGTGAAAGTAGATGCATGTGTGTATCTATATGAAGGTAGGGGAGTGAGTGAGTGAGTGTGTGTGTGTGCGTGCGTGTGTGTGTGCAAGAGAGAGAGTGTGTACCTGCATGAAGGTTTGGAGCTCTGCTTTGGTCTCATGTGTGTAGATGAAGAAACATCGTACAGTGTTACTCCACAGAGCCTGAGACACGTGAGGAGAAACCTGTAGCAAACTGGCCACTGCAGCATCCCAGTCATCTATAACACACACACACACACACACACACACAATTTATATTGAGGACAGAAAGGGAGAGTTATAGACCACAACCAACACACATACAGAGTTAGCAACCACAAGCACCTACACACACAGTCAAAAAAATCCAAAAACACACAAACACATATACACACAAACACACTATGCATCATCCAACATCTAAACCTTGATCAAAAACGATTTCAACGGAAACATATGAGACCCAATAGACACATTCACACTAACACAGTATTAAATCCTTCACAACTCCATAGTGAGCATACACACACACACACACACACACACACAGGCAATACCTCTGCTGACATTAGCGAACGGCCCCTCCACGTCTATAAGGCTGTGGGCAAACTCAGGTCCCCTGTGTGTCTGCTGTAACTGCATCATACTGCCCATGGAAGGCTCACTCCCCAGCACACCCCCACTCCACTCCTCACACTGTGTCCCTGCAGCTACACACACACACACACACCGACAGACAGAGAGGGAGAGACAGACAGCAGGAGTGACAGGGAGGGAGAGACAGACAGACATAAAGGGAAAGATAGAGGGAGAAGACAGAGAGAGAGAGAGAGCGCGAGAGAGCGAGAGAGAGAGAGAGAGCGAGAGAGAGAGAGAGCAAGAGAGCGAGAGAGAGAGAGAGAGAGAGAGAGAGAGAGAGAGAGAGAGAGAGAGAGAATTTGAGCTATAATTCACATCCATACTTCTGCTGCAGCAGTAACCACAGTAACTCAAATTCACTTGAAAACTTCTATTAAATCCATGGGACCTTGCAGCATCCTACAGCTCCACTCCAAATACTTCTTGAGTTATGAATTTTTGATGTTTGGCCCTCTGGGCTAAATTTCATCATTTTTGCAATTCTTTATAAGCAGCACCAATTACTTATTTTTCACTGGATTGAGTTGAAATTTGTGCTGAACATCCAAGAAGCCCCCCTAAGGATAATTTGCAACATATATTTATGTAGCCGTTGCTGAATGTTTTACAGTAGTCAAATTAAAAAACATAAATTCCCTGAATGAAGAATCTCTAATTTTCAAAAATGAATATCTCCACTAGTTTTCACTTTCTTGCAACCAAATGTTGATTCTGTGTCGTTTTAATATAGCTCTATCACATCTAAAAGTTATTTGGTCCTGCATAAGAAATTGAGTGCCACAGATCTTGCCAAATATAGCTTCAGAGCTGAAAACCCCACTTTTTAAGATATTTTGACTATATATTTTCCCAAGTAGGATTATTTTAATTGTCTTGAAAGTGTTTTTTTATGGGAAAATGTTAATATTCATTGCAGATATATATAAAAAAAAGGTGTTATATTACTCCGTCATTATTTAACAGTTTTTTGAAAATAGCTCATATTTCATACTTTTCACTGCCTCTAATATGACCTTCACTGGTTTTATTTCATAGGTAGACATTTGTACTATGCTGACTTCAAGGTTTTCTATCTCTGTGTGATACCTGTTGAGCCTGTTTTTCATTGGGTTTTCATTTGCAAGTTTCATTTGCAAATAACTAAAAAAGCACCAAGAATTCAATAGACGTTTTCACGTGAATTTTTTCGAGAAAATCCATGACATGAACTGGGAGGTCCTAGGTGAGATAGTATGAAATGATACATATGCATTTTTGAACCTTGTTATCTCATCTTAACATTAACACTAAATTCTGACCTTTCACTCTCAAATCTTAAAACCTCATGAATACCCTCCTTTTTCCTGTTTAAAAGGCTCTGTTTTGATTGAGATTACTGATAACTGTAGACTCTTGCGAAACCATAAAATTAGAGTTCTCTGCTGTTATCAGCTGCTATGTGATCTATGTGTGCTTGTTCTGTGCTCTGGTTTGGTGTACGTGTGGTCTTCTCTGTTGCGGTCGTGTGGCGGCTTAACAGTCGTACCAGTGACAGTGGTGCGGTTGTCGTCGGAGTCAGAGTCAGCGGGGTCATAGACATGAATGCCCTGAGCCTGCAGCTGCTGGAGTTTAGATTCCAGATCCCGCTTAGCCCGCAACAAATCCTGGATCTCCTTCTCCTTTGTTTCCCTAAAAATCTACAAGACCGAGGAGAGGAGAGGAGAGGAGAGAAGAGGAAAGGAGAGGAGAGGAGAGGAGAGGAGAGGTATGCAGAGCTTCTCAAAACACAATCAGGAACGTTTGTTTTGACCGCCTTAAGGAGCTGGAGCCTGTCTGGTATAACTATGATCATTCTTATTACTTAATATTGTGCTTTATGGCAAGTAAGAACGATCCACAGATCAGGTGGGCTTTCTCACCTTAAACTGACGTTTGACTTTGTCTCTGTCGTGCTCGAACGTGGCTGCTCTCTCCATTGCCTGGTATTTGGCCTCCAGAGCACTTTCCTTCTCTCGCAGAATTTTCTGGTAGGTCTTCTGCAAAGCCTGATGCCAGGGAAGAACATACAAGTCAATCTCGGTTCTGTCAGTGATTCCTATTGGACCGCTTCTCCGGGGGGGGGGGGTTACGTTCAAGAAGCAAAACATTTGGTCGCGTGTTGTAAGATTCAAAACGTGTTGTCTGTCTGTGAATTAAAAAAAAAAAAGGGGAGAGAATTTGCGAGCCGTTCTTGCACCTCACCTGTAGCTCGGCACGTAGTCTTTTATTCTCCTCGTCGAGTTTGGCTTCTTTTTTCTGCATGGAGGCGATCTCGTTGTTCTTGCTGACTCGGAAGATCTCGTAATCCTTCCTCAGCCGCTCGTACTCGGCTGCGTACTCCAGATCCACGGAACCGGTGGATTTGAAGCTGGCGCCGATGACCCGCGGCCCACGGCGGAAAGAGCTGCGGAGGAGTCGGGCCTTTGGTTTCACCTCCACGGGAATCTCACAGGCCTCGCCTCCCTCAACCCCGTACGCATCCTCAATCACCTCCCCTGGGCTGACCAGAGAAGAAGCCGTCCCCATACTGGCACCTGATTGGCCAGCAGTGTTCCCTTACCTACCACAGACACCTTCAGCAAGCATTACTGCCCCTGGCAATTATAGAGGGAAAGATGAAAAGAACTGGTCTTAAAGACAAAATCACAAAAAAATAAACATAGAACATAGCAGTATTAGTATCCAGAAGACACAACATTCTCGGGATTTCATTTATTTCTCAGAAAATAGTGTTACTGTACTTTGATACAGACAACTGTATATCTTCTAAACATACATATAATTATGTAAAAAGGCTATTTCTGAAAGCAATGTACTGCGTTTTGACTGATGCAAATGGTCCACAGTTAATGGTACGTCTGCTTCACACGGCACTGGGCATAGATTTTATAGTCTTACTGTAAATCCACGAAAATACATATGATCTCGTGATTTCACTAAAAGCGAGGAACTAAAGGAATTTGCGGGTATAAACCTTTTTGTAAGACTGTTTTGTAAAACTTTTCAAGACTGTCATAAATGTATAGTAGACACGGAGGCCTGGGGACTAGAGAACCGGTTTCCAGTTTTTCACTTTAAGAAGAGCAAACAAAAAAGTCCTGTGATAACATAATTGCAATGTGACATAATTAAAATTAATATGAAGTTACATAATTAACGATGCCGTTGCTAATATTATAATGGCTAAACTGAGATTCCAGTTTTGATTTATTCACACCTTTTCTTGGAATGGTATGTTAGGTGTTGTACGTCACAGCCTCAGAAACTAACAGTAAAAACCCTCACTTAAAATGACCGCTTGACGGCTCTAAAATGTGCTTTAGTTGGTGCACGTTTGTAGGGGTATATACAATTTCTAATGGGCGGTCACTATGGTTATCATGCTGTAAAGCTAATTAGTTGGCTACGTGACCGTTAGCTCATGAGAATATTTTCAGCTAACATTCCGAAGGGAAAAAACACACCTTTTTGTCAGACTGTTATACTGATAGCACGCTGAAGATATGTTTTCCCGTTATCACAGAGTAAATTGGGAAATAATTGTGTGGAGGCATGCTGAATTAGAAACATTAAGGTAAACAAATCAGAAAAACTCACGCATTTTCATAGGCTTCTTCCTGGCTGCCCGGGTAACTAAGCGTCCCTCTTCCTACGGATGCTCCTCATGGTCAAACTAAGTGACTGCCAACCTCGGTTAAAGGCAAACGCATGCTCCTCGGTTTTCATTAACTGTTTGGACGGGAGGAATAAGGCTCCAGACTACGCTGTACAACATTTAACAAGGGTTACACAATCGAACAGTGAATTGATTCTTCTGTCATCCCATATCCGATGTGCATCACAGAGAGATGTCA
The DNA here is from genome assembly GCF_902362185.1 of Chanos chanos. Taxonomy (NCBI): domain Eukaryota; kingdom Metazoa; phylum Chordata; class Actinopteri; order Gonorynchiformes; family Chanidae; genus Chanos; species Chanos chanos. The sequence goes on along the minus strand of NC_044497.1, from coordinate 6,650,877 downwards.
TGCGGTTTCAACCGTACATGCAGTCGGTTGTCCTCTCTCACTCTCTCTCACTCATTATCTAAGCCGCTTATCCTGTCATAGGGCAAAAGGCAGGGAAACACCCCGGACAGGTCGCCAGTCCATCGCAGGGCAGACACGAAGATACACAGACAAACACACTCACACGCACATTCATACCCGGGGGCAATTTAGCGTCTCCAATTCACCTAACCTCTTGGGTTAGGTGAATTAGGCAGACACGGGGAGAACATGCAAACTCCACACAGAAAGGACCCTGGCCGCCCCAGTCGCTTGTCCTTTTGTCAGAATTATAGTGTCAAAGACGCGAGAACCTTTATGAACACAAAACAATTGAATTGAGCCAATTGAATGCAAACACAGATCTATTTCCTGAGCAGGTAGTTTCATCATAAAACTTCACAAAGAAGTATAATATGGTCGGGTTATGATCCAAACGTCCAATGCATAGGCGAACTAGGTAATTGTCTGGGTCCGCACTTTGGCAAGGGCGGCAAAATGTTTAATGTAAAACTATTAAAAAATATATGGATTGCTGAGGAATACGTCAATCACGCTGCACCTGCACCCGCACACTAGTGTTGCACTAGATTATTTGCGTAATGTGTATGGCATATTGGAGTTTGTGTGTTGTTGCTGGTTTTTGCTTTATGTGTATGCTGTCGTTGCTGGTATGGTACGTCGCAAATAGAGGGGCAGCATAATTGTTTTTCGTCCAGAGCGGCAGACGTGCATGCGCCGGTCCAGCAGACACCTACACATACCTCAAAACGAATGTTTGCAAGTGAAGTGGCGGGAGGGGTGCATTTGGTAAAATGAGTCATGGTTTCAATACACAGACAAATGTTAGTTCCCCATTGTCTCTCTTATGCTGGTGTGTATTCTGATGGGAATCACCTCTTCCAGTATAAGAGTGTCTGATGGCATTAAGTCGAGGCCGTGGCCGACTGACGCACCAGAACGAAGCCCACTTAACACGTACGGAAGATTCTGTAGTAAACGTCTATCTGCCTGTTTTGTTAATAATGGTACCACCATTAATAACAAACCGGCAAGTAATGAAATTTCTCATGAAAGAATGGCGTCAGTCCATTGTAACTGAGGTTGAACACCTTTAACCCCACCACCTGTCAGATAGGATACACGCATCATTAGTATTGTGTAGAATTTCAAAAACTACGAACCGTGATTCTAGAACATTAAGGAACATGTTTTTGGTTTTTTTGTATCAGACCGGTTGTGGTAGGTAACCACCTGTGAGAACCATGCAGAGCAGCACAAACCATTCAAAACCGAATGTGCATGACTTCTCTGTGTGCCTCCCCTCCCCCAAGAAAGCAATTATATGTAAATTCTCTTTCTTAAAAGTAGTCCATTAAATCCCTACGGCTTTGATAGCCTACCTTTGGTGTTCTTAATGCAAAAAATATATATATATATTTTTTTTTAAAAAAATCACTTTCTCTGCCATTGTATTTTCCCTCGCTGTTTGGTCAGGTGAATAAGATCTGTAGTCTGTGATTAAATGATCTTTTACATCAGCTGACACGTAGATATGTGTGCTATATTTTTATATGTTTAGTTGTTAACTTGTAATTGCTTTGTATGCCAGCGACCCATAATGGTGTGCATCTCATGTATGCGCGCCTGCACGCATCTACTTTAATTTTTGCAATGTGATTGGTAGATCATATGTTAATGAATACGCTGACTAAACATTGAAAATATGCGATAGACTGGCCCTTCACAATTTTCGGTAGTCTCTCACCAAAATTGTTTGATGCCTACGCTTAAGTGTCGTGTTTATTTTAATTTGGCAGTCACCTGAAACTATGCTAGAAGGGCCTTGTGCGTACATAAACAGCACCTGACAGATACACAAAGCATTTACCACACCCTTTGTGCCATCCGAGTTTTTGCAAAAAATTGTCTTCAGTCACTGGGGAGTCCTTTAAGGAGCGTTTTGTGCACTTTAGTGCACGAAAGCCACCTACTCATAGATCTTAAAACAAACCCTAACCTTTCTAAAACGTCAGAAAATCAGACATTTTCTTACACATTTGAGGGCGGGGGGAGGAAACCTAAATGATATTATCAGTGTGCTCTACAGGTGGAAAATACGCGCGCGCGTGTGTGTGTGTGTGTGTGTGTGTGAGAGAGAGAGAGAGAGAGAGAGAGAGAGAGAGTCTAACAGAGAGAAACTGCATGGAAAGAGAAGCAGACTGAGTTGAACACTCAACACTGCTGCAAAGCAAAGAGTACTGTCTGACTGAGATGACCGGGGACTGAAACCTCACCGCAGCATCACAGACGTTAGCTCATATCGATCATTCACCACATCAACGGGTAGGTTGTTATCTCTTTCTCTGTTTGTTCAAAAATTAGACAGCTATATTTATTACAGATTCTTCCGAGAATGATTGTACCTAAAAGTAGGCGTAGATTATTTCATGACTAGGTGTTGTTCGTCATATTCTATTTTATATCGCTATTTGGACTGAACTCTTTGGATTGGAGCAACATGTTTTAATAGCTATTCAGCTGTGCGTGTTTGTGTGTGTGTGTGTGTGTGTGTGTGTATGCTGGGGGAGTACACCTTAAACTGATTTTTTAATAATAATAATAATAATAATAATAATAATAATAATATAAAAGTGTGTTGCCGTAACACGTCCTTTATTCAGTTCAACCAGTTTTGTATCCAGCAGGAACAGACCGACTATGACCTAGACTCGCTGTTAGATTTCAGATACACTTCTACATTGTGCGTCACGGTGATTGAAAATTATTAATTTTTTTTTTTTTTTAAGTCATTACACAATCCTCTGTTACAAGAATATATAAAGTGAGATAAGAAAAAGAAATATGGATGGAACCACTTTGCGTCACAAGCACGGTAACATGTGTTACTTCTGTTACTTACGTTTTGCCCCTGAAACACAGCATTGAAATTATGACTGGATTTACTGGATTATAATACTGATAATCGCAGTGTTTTGGATTATTTGAAATTTGAGAGCCAGTGTTATTACTATTATTATTTTTTAAAAAAAATCCCAGCGTGGTCGAAAATATTATTGTCACTATCTTGGTTGCGAACATGATCCCTTTAATGTCCATGATCCCTCGGAGGTCTCCCCGATAGTCGCTTCGGTCTCGGTCGTTAGCATACGCTCCCTTGTTACGCGCACAGAGGAGAGTACTATTCGCTCGTAACTCAGGAGAAACTGTGAGAATGACCAATGACGAGCAGTAAAAGTGTGTTGCCGTTACACGTCCTTTATTCAGTTCAATCAGTTTTGTATCCAGCAGGAATAGACCGACTATGACCTAGTCAGACTCGCTGTTAGATTTCAGATACACCTCTACATTGTGCGTCACGGTGATTGAAAATTAGTGTTGACCGTCGTGAAAATATTAGACTTGAAGGACATTTTTTGGATGGCACTTGTCACATGAACACGAGTCATTGGCAATTAAAAAGGCGGTGTCAAAGGGATAAAAGACTAAAAATGTTTATACAAATGCTATATGTTTGTAATCCCCTGGCGCTCTCTCTCTCTCTCTCTCTCTCTCTCGTCTGATCTCAGAGACGGCAGTATGAATCACTCAGACCATTCACCGGTGGTCATGAAGAACAACTTTTACTCAGCTGGTTCCCATGAGGAGAACGTCCTGTTTGCAACTTACTACATCATCATCCTCATCATTTCTGTGCCGTTCAACGCCCTCGCACTGTGGGTGTTCTGTCGACAAGCCAAAAGTAAAAGTCCCTCCAAAGTGTTCCTGCTGAACCTTGCTATAGCAGACATGGCCTATGTGCTGGTCCTGCCCATGCGTGTGGTCTACCATGCTGCAGACAGCCACTGGCCGCTAGGAGAAGCCCCCTGTCGCCTGGTGGGTGTCCTCTTCTTCCTCAACCTCTACTGCAGTCTTTTATTTATGATGTTCATCAGTCTTGACCGCCTGGTCGCTCTGGTCCTTCCCATTAAATCACAGTCGCTGCGGAAGACCAGGAACGCTAAAGCAACCTGCATTCTCCTGTGGATTATTGTGACTTTTTCGATGCTGCCCAAGCTGATGTCGACCCAAACCATGACCATACAGTCAGAGAAGTTAAATATAACTATCTGCAGCCAGCTGTACTTTGAGAATACAACTCCCAAAGCACTTGTGTCTACTGCGGTCGCGTTCACGGTTCCTCTTCTCACTCTGACGGTCTCCTACATCCTCATTCTGATCAAGCTGAGGACAATGAAGTTTCAGGAGAGGACGCTGGTCCAGCAGAAAGCCATTAGGTTAATTATACTCACCATGGTCAACATCCTGGTCGCGTTTGTGCCTTACCACGTGCACCGTTTCATTTACATCGAGAGACACGCTCACGACGACATGACGGAGGACGAAATGAAAGCGCTGGCTTTTGGCAACCGCCTGACCTCTGCCCTCATGTGTGTCAGTGGCGTGTTTGACCCAGTCATGTATTTTTTCCTGGCCAGCACTTACCAGCAATCTCTGACTCAGATTTTCTGTAAACGCTCAGAGGACAATCAACAGCAAACTACCTCAAGTAAACAGTTTTATTAAAACCCTTTGTCATATCTTAATACATTAAAAAATATCCTTAGAAGAAAAATGCATTCAGCTAGAAATAACGCAGAAGTGAACGTATAAAGCTTCAAAAGAGTCAAGAGCAGTTCCCACGTCTCTTCAAATGGGTCCTGCAGGTGTCTTCACTTCTGTTAATGAAACAGGACACTGCCCGTCATTGAGAAATTCCATTATTCGCTGTTTAGCGGACGGTGTTATTTTAGACACCGCTGTAGAATCTTCTCTTAAGAGTTCTACTGCACTGAGATGTGATGGTTCAAACAGCGATGACATTTGGTTTACCTACATTTTATGCTTATCAGGAAGCACTGGGGATGAGGTTAGCACCCATGCCCTTAGTATGGGAGCACGGTCGTTTTGGAAGAGAACACTCCCATCAGAATAGAGGTGCTTCAACGTAGGATGACTGTTGTCATATATATTACCAACTCTCTGTAAATTTACGGACAGTTGATAAAATGCTGTATTTTCAGCCCATCCTCAACTCCGTAAACAAGTCTGACTGCTCGTGAAAATATTCCCGAACAGCATGTGATCAAGAAATGTATTATTTCTGTCTGATTATTAGAGTTATTTTATCCCCTGCCAATGGGCACACATTCGCACACACAAGCATACTCACACAATCGGCCATTTCCATTCATGTGAATTGGCCAATAGGAGCATGGGTCAGTGTGTCTGCCAATCCAAAACTTCAGAAGATCTCACTTCAGCTATGTTACCTAATCATGTACTTTTCTTTGACCTATGCTTTTAACATGCTGTGCCACGGATGTCAGCGAACCTGCAAAGCTCCATCAGTAAAAACCAAAGATTAAGTTTGATCACAGAAATCGTCATTCAGATAATATATATATTTATCTCCTGTGTTCTCATACTTTAGTGTGGTTGAATGGGTTTAAACCATACAACAAAAGTACACAGCATACCAAATCAACCACTCGGGTATGAGGGTTTCCTCTGAGATGTAAACCCAACGCATTAGTCTGCAGGTTGAAACCGGAATGAAAGATAACTTGTGCTTGCTGCAACAGCATGTGTACTGAAATTAGAGTGAGCACTGACTTATCGCACCACTTGATCTATCTCTATCACCCAGTAGAACCACTGTTTATCTTTCTATGCTTTCTAAATAACCATATAGATAATTAAGTTTGTTTACACGTTTTGCCATGCAACTAAATAAAATGAGTGTGTGAAATAAAGTGAGCATCATGTTCGAGTGGTATGCACTTTGGACCTCATCTCATCACAGTTATCTTTGTGTCAAACTTCCTTGACAGCATCTCCTGTTACTTGTGAAACTTTTTTTTTTTCTTTTTGGTTGAAACAGTTTGAACCGTCTGTCACTGAAGATGCTCCAAAGATACAACTGACAATCATATCTTTTTCAGTTATAGATCTCTTCCTTTAAGACATGATAATGTGTGGCTTTTCTCAAGATTGTTATATACATATATATATATATATATATGACGCTTAACATGACAGGATGTTAACTGCTTAATAAACTCAGGGAGTAAACCTGCATGAAAGCTCTTGTCTTCACTACACTGTTTTTGCTTAAATGTTGATTTTGACTGTTGCATGTATATTTTATGGCTCGGACTTGCATCATAACCAAAAGGCCTGTACTGTATAACTTTGGGAAGGTGTATTGATCCCTGTACCTCTCTTTGACAAATCGCGTGACCACAGCGGACTCCCAGACATGGACAGTTATTTGAAGGGGAATACGGTGGGTGAAGAATATGATTCATGTACATCACTCGGTCCTGATTTAGACTGGTATAGATCCTCAAAACCACTGATATTTAATTTCATGAATTTCATCTTTGGAATCTTTTGCATTAAGATGCTATTATGACAGCTATGGTCTCATGACTGTGCATTGCCGATGAAAAATGTGACCGTGTAGTGCTGTGTGTTTTATTACTGTAATATTCACCATATGATGGGACAAAGAGACCATTTGACAAGCATGCAGACTTTTATTGTTTTCATAAACTACACAGTTGTGACTACAGCGCTCTCCTGCAGTACAGTTTAAAGCTTTACAAAACAAGAGAAAACAAATATATTTACAAAACAAACTGTCTGTGCAAGTGTGACTCTTATACACTGTCATTCTCTCTCTTTCTCTCTCTCACTCGCTTCTTCTCCCTCTTTATGAAAGCTTCAGGAAGGCATGCATAGAAATACACTTTGGTACAGTATGTGAACAAGACTTAACCAACTCTTAGCGGAAGAAGGGTTTTTTTATACATGTTGGTTGCTATTGTTTTAGTATACATTTTGACCAGGGGCCCTAAAATACAGTTTTGGAGGTCCAGATTGATTCTTGGGTATCGTATTAACCAAACACTGTGATCTCTGATTGGCTGAAAAGTGCACACACCTGTTTTCCAGGTAAAAAAAAAAGAAAAAAAAAAGAAAATCAGCCTCTGCTTATGAAGTGAGAGCAAAAATCAGTAGAAATCTGGACCCTCCCCCAAGATCAGATTTGAGGTCCCCTGATAATGTACACATTAAGTTATGTACTGCAAAGTTCCAGTAAATCCAGAGTACGACAGATAAGATGGGATGGCCCATTCTATACGTACATATCGAATTTCTCAGACAGTGTATCCAATGCAGCTGGACAGTCCAAAGGAGAAATACCAACAACTTTGGCAGCTAGGCACAAAAACTACATTAAGAGAATTTTAATACATAACCTGTTTTTTTTTTTTTTAATCATTTTCTTTGAAAGACATTGGCAGTGCATGTGAAAGAAACAAACAACAAACTCTATGGTATTCCCATGGTTTTACATGTTACATGTTAAAAAAAAAAAAAGATCAGTCTAAGAACAGTTAATTTCAAAATACAATTAACTTGGCTTAAACCAAATTTGGGCAAACATAAAAAATAATGCGAGATCAAAATATAACTGTATTCAATCTATTTTTTTTCCTGGTTTTAAAAAATAAAACACGCATTGTAATATTACATACACATGTTCATCGGGATTACACATCTGTTTCATATTTCTCTTTTTCTATTTCTTTTCTACTCGTAAGAAAAATATATTTTCAATATTTTCATCATGAGGAAAACAAAACCCAACAAAGAAATCAATATTAGTAATCAATCAATAGCGTGTACTGTGCAGTGAAACTATATCATGTTTCTACTTCAGTTTTAGTTATGTACATACTATTTTCATATGTTCAAATTTATTTTCAATATTTTCAAGTTTAAATCATATCTGATGGGGGTGATTGTTTGCAAAAATGGGAAAACAAAGGGTTAAAAAAAAAACAAAAAACAAAAAAACAAAAACAATGAAAATACTGCATAGGCAGGCTAAACAACATGCCGAACAGAAAACCCAAAACAAAAACAAAGTGCATTCCAAACACTTCTTTACATTAACAAAAGCACTAAAAAAAAAAAAAAAGCACAAATAACACACACGTTAAAAATGATACAAAGGAAAAAACAAAAGAACCAGGAGTAGCTTTACCCCTCTAAGACATGAGCGAAAAGCCAGCGGAGAACTCTATGAGCAGTCCTTGGTGGCTGTAGCAGTGGGAATGGCTGATTTGCCGCCGCTCCCGTTGTGTGGCCGGCTGTAGCTGGTGAAGCTGGGTGTGTGTATGGTGCGGATGGTCTTCACACCCTGAGCCAACATGGTGGGGGACAGTGGGGAGTGAGGAGAGGAGGTAGAGGAGGAAGAGGAGGAGGAGGAAGAGGAAGGTCGACCATTTTGAGTCTGCGAGGAGAAGGAGAGGCCTTTAGCGGTGTGAGTGGGCGGGGCTAACTTAAGCGAGCCGTTAGAGAGGGAGGGGATATGGGAGGAAGAGGCAGAACTAGAACGGGGGGAGGGTATGGAGGACTTGTTGGCTGAAAGGGAAGATGAGGAGGGAGAGGAGGAGAGCGAGGAAGAGTTAATGGAATTAGTAGCATCAGACTGGGAGAAGCCTTTTCCCACGCTAGAGGAAAAAGCTGGGATTTTAGAGGCAGGCACAGAAGGGGAAGTGGATTTGGGATCTCCTCCAGATCTCTTAGCACTTCCGTTAGCCTGCAAACAAAGACGCCAGAACACACTGATTGTCAACAAAAGGGAAAAGTCATGATTAAAACATAAAAAATGTAACACATAATTATACTATCGGGACCTAAAGTTAATTAATAGAGATAATCAGACAAAGAAACACAAAAATTACTCAGAGAACTAAAGACATATACACAAACACACACACACACACACACACAAATAAAAGACAAACTTAATGATCTGTCTTTTCTTCTGGTTATAAGTGAGACATAAAGAAGACATCATATTAATAAAAAGAAGAGAGAAAACCCTTGAGGGGGAAAAGGAGGGGAAAGAGAGAAGTATTCTGAGTGTATTTTACGTATTAGAGTGCGTGGCACGCAGGGTGAGGATACAAAAACCAACCAGTATACAAGACCAGAGGAGCCTCCGGGAGGAATAGGAGAGATGCATTGTGGGAAGGTTTCCAAAGGGCAGTTGAGGTTTAGTGCAAGGTGGATCCTGGTAATGTGAGGTAGGCCTGGTTCCCCTGCGAGGGAAACTGAGGAGTAGGAAGGGGTCCAAGGAGCACAGAAGGTTTAGTAGAGGTGCATCTTATCTAGCAAAGGAGGTGTCATTTGGCATTGTGGGAAATGTAGGAGTTTATTGAGTTAGAACTAGAGTGAACTAGAGTTTAGTAGAAAAGTAATTTAAAGTAAGATCGTGTGGTGCAAGTTAAGTGGAGGAACGTCCAGCTGAAGCTCCCTGCAGGTGGCGGTATAACGAGCTTTATGAACCAGCTGTGAGGACAATTCTAGAAATGACAGGTAGGGTTTCTTACAGCTTTAACTTTTCACTTTCTTTTGTTATCCTCTCGTCACCAACACAGCACCAAAAGCCATGAGCAGAGCGAACATGCAGAAGCAATTGGTGATGTTACGAAAAAAAACCCAAACAAACAAACAAAAAAAGTAACAGTCACATGCCTTCAGTCTCAAACATAGCAGGGAGAAAACACCAAAAGATCCAAGGTGGTTTCTCACACCGAACCGCTCACACAGAACCATTGCACATCTGTCAGCTTTCACGTTCTTTCAACTAACTCTCTGTTAGCTTCCTGTCTCGTTATAACGTCTGCTACATATCTCTGTACTACAATACACACGCAACCGTGTGTCCTGAATTTGTGTCCCCTCTCTCTCTCTCTCTGCTGTCTGGGACGATAGGCCTATGATAAAACTACCTGGCGGAACTGCCTCTGTGAGTCTTGTAGCTTTTGTTGTTTTGCTGCCTTCTCTCTCTCTGAGGTACCCGGTTGCTGCCTTGCCTTGGCAGATACGGGCACTGGCATCCGACTAGTGGGTGAGATCGCGTTGGCATTCTGCAAAAAGGATTCAAACCAAAAAATAAGAACAAAAGAGATATAAAAAAAAATAAAGGGAAACAAAACAGAGAGCCATATTGTGGAAAGGTTAGGAATCAGGGAGTCACCTGCAGGCTAAAGCCTGTTTCAAACATCTAGCAGTGTCATAACATCACATTTTAAGATCACGAACAGAGAAACACCAGAGTGAAGTAAGAAAGCATGCAACCCAGTCCTGTTCACCATAGTAACACCCTCAGTGATCACCAAACTTCAAACAATTAAACCCAATAAGGAAATGATAATAACAATAATAAAAAAAAGGGATCAAAAGTGAGGGACTGTAATTTGGTGAGTAGAGCCTGCCTAAACAGAACCTGTCCGAGCCCCTCGTTACACCGCTATTGACAAACAAAACAAAAATGTGAGACGTGCTGAATCTAAAACTGCCACCCGTGAAACATCAGTCAATCCAAACATAGGTTTCAACGCACAGGGTTAGAAAGCCTAAATCCCTTTGTGGATCCCTTGTACCAGAGCAAGTAAGTTAAGGGATCTGTGAACCCAACTGGTTAGCGAGGAATTCGGGTGAGGGAGAGGAGAAGGAAAGACCAACGACGGTCTCCGGTGGTGAAGCGGTCAGAATTAGAGAGAGACCTGGTGGGTAGGAACCGCGCTGACTGAGACCCCGGCAGTTGGGATCGTAGCAGGTCGAGGAAGGAGCTGCGGTTTGGGTTTTTTACGGGAACCTGAGGACTTGCTGGATCCGGAGGATTTGGGCATGAGGGATTTAGGAGTAGAGTTTTTCTCAGGTGCTGCAGCCTCTCCACCCTGGCCCCCTTGAGGTTTAGGGTCCTCAGCAGGTCCCCCTTCCTCAGGCAACCGTGGGCCCATCTCACTGATGGTGCTTTCTAGCTGTTTAATGGTCTGTTCCAGACTGTCCAGGGTTTTGTAGGTGCTTTTACGGATTTCGTCCGTCCGGCCTTGCAGGTCCTGGGGGTTAGCCGTAGTTTTGGGGTCCTGTTTTGACCGCGCAATCTCAAATCTCTTGGCCTCTTTGGGCTTCAAAGTTCCATCAGATTCCTCCTCATCCTCATAGACTACCACCTGCAGGGTCTTCTTGCCTGTCTTGGTGCCGGTGCGTATGGCCTGCGTCAGTGCTGCTAGCTGTTTCTTGGGAAATTTAAACTTGAACTTCTTCTTAGAATCCTGTTTCGAGTCTCCAGTAGGATCTGACTGCGGTCCTCCTTCAGATAACGATGACGAAGACGATGATGTGTGATGGTCTCCCGCACCTGGTGTCCCACCAGGCACTTTCCCTGAATTCTCTGGTGACCCCTTTTTTACCTGCATTTCTCCAGAACTCTCTTCCGCTTCCTCCTCCTCCTCCACCTCATCTATCCTCTCTTCTGCCAGCATCCTGTCCAGCTCCTCCTCGCACTCAAAAATGGTAGAGAGGCGTTTGTAGGCTGAATGGATGTCCATTGGCTCATCGAAAATAATGATCACAGGTTTCTTGTTGAACCCACCGTTGTCCATGTCATGAAGTTCGCTGCCTTGAGTGGCATCTCCGGATGCCAAGGCACCGTTGGTGGTTACGTGCCGCTTGTTGCCAACAGTAACAGTTTGAACACTGCCTCTCTTTGCATTAACAAGCTCCTGGTATTCTCCAGTGGACAGGGCCTGTACTTTGGTGTTAGTAATCATGAAAGCAATGTTATCAGGAGGAGGAGGTGGCTCCTCCCCAGGCAGGTCTGGACTCAGACCAGCATCATCAGTCAGGTTGTCTTCCTCATACTTCCTCTCTCTGGCCCTGGAGGAACCAAGCACTGGTTGCTGACTGTCTCCACTTAACCCAGCTTGGCCTGTACTTGCCAAGGTAAAAACAGGAGGAGTTTCCCCAATTGTTGTGGGTGTTGGCACGCTACACTTGGTTGGAGATTCTACCCTCTCCTCTACACTAATCTGAAGTGGAGGAGATTTGACCACATGGACCTTTGAGACGGTCATACCACGCTTGCCTTCCTCCTTAGGGGAGGAGAGGTTTATCTTCAGTGAGCCAGACCTGCTGAGATGCTTCTGAGGCAGAGAGCTGGAATGATCCCCTGTGGTGGAAGGGAGATTTATTTTCAGCGAGCCAGACCTGGTGAACTGTTTTTGAGGCACGGAACTGGGACGATCCTTTGTTGCGGAGCGAAGATTGATCTTCAAAGACTCAGACCGAGTGAGATGTGTCTGAGGCAGAGAAACGGGAGGACTGGTGTTGGTGGCTGGACCATTGCTCTTGGAGTTTGTAGTCGGTCCATCAGTGACAACCTGCTGCGGACTTTGGGATTGGTCAGAAGTATTGACATGTGAGACCTGTGAGGACGGTGACAGCGGCACGTCTCTGCGATCGTTTGATTCCTCCGGCGTCAGAGACGGCTGAGGCGTCTCCTTGGAGATTTGAGCTGTGACATAGTAGATGACCTGCAAGAGTACAGGTTAGTGTGAGAGACTGCAGTCAGAAACAGGGAAAGCACAATAAGAATGATATGTAACATAGGAACGTAATGCTCAACATATTATAGGCTTGTGTGCTGTGATAGAGGACAATGATTAAGATGCAAAAGACACTTTCATCGTGAACCAATTAAATAACCAAATAGAAAACACAGCTCACCCCTGAGCTCTGTCGGATAGTGTTGTTCCCATTCTCATCCGTGACAGGGTCCTTGTCTTCCCGATTGTCTGTGTTCTGCTAGGACAGTTTATGAGGAATAACATCACTGTACACATGCTCTGTCTCTCTGTGTAAACTGTGTTAAATCTCCCTGGCATTTGACAGTTTCTCAACAATCCACCACTCTAACAATCTCTAACAATCTCACTCAACAATCTAAATATTAATACTGAAATCATCTGAATGAAGAAACAAATATCTGATTCAAATTTCTTTTTTTTTTAAAAAATGTTCTATCAAACATGCAGACAAACCAGATACAGTGTGAGTGGGATTTCTAATTTCCACTGTGTTGTTGAGATTATCTTTGAAGTTTAGTGGACTTTATTTGTAGTGGGTCTATTCAAAGGTCTTTAGGGATTAGAGCCAATACTTTTGATTCTTGGGATTACACTTGAGGTACCATTTTCTAATCTAGACTAAAATTTCTATAAAATGACATTTGAGGACAGATTAGAGATAGAGAAATCATATTATAGAATGCTCATCAAAACTAAAATAATCTGGACATATTTATAAGAGTATAGGATTATAAGAGTGTTGAGGAAAAACTGGACTCCAGATTTTACCCTTCATCAGATTACTCCATAATCTATCTAGATCAGGAATCATGTGAAGATCACAAACATACAAAATGACACATCAGCAGTAGCAGAAAGACAATCTCCAGTGATCAGCAATAACTGTCCTGAAAATTGAAGATCATATTACATATATTACAGCATTTAGAGTGAAAAAGTACAAATTAGAGATTAAAGTTGCAGGCTGAGCAAAGATGCAGAGAGAGATAGAGAGAGAGAGAGAGAGAGAGAGAGAGAGAGAGAGAGAGAGAGTCTTCCCAGAAAACAAGAAAAAGGAATTAAGAATCTGGCATGCAATAAGGTGAGCAGATTCAAAAAGACTGAACTCTCGTCTGCTGGCTGGGTTTGGCTCCCTACCAACAGATTCACTGCAGGCCTAGCTCTAAAGAGCACTGATTAGGTCCCCATTCCACTCAAATAAAGTCTCCCCAAAGTCACTCAACAGATATAGTTCTCTTTGGAAATACCAGGTCGAGTCGGTTTCTGGCTACAAGAGCTTGAATATAACCAGGAACGTGCTTCTTACTGGTTTGGCCCTTACAATACAGTAATAAGACAGAATGGAACAGAGAAATATTGTGAAGGTCAAACCATGCTGGAAAGATGTTTCAAAGCAAGTTCCATTGATTAAAGATTGTTTTATTGATTTCAGGTATTATCTTGTTTTGAATGGTTAACTCGTAAAAAAAAAAGGAATTCCATTAATACAATTATTTAAAGAAACACACGACACCACTTCATTGTATTAGAATATCAGAGATCTTGTTAGTTTATTGATTGGATAAATGAGGACAAACAAGCCAATCAAATTTCAGGAATCAAACAACTACCATCTTTAATTCATACAGGTGCGGTGGTCTAAAACTCGAATTTCAAACAATCTTTACTATTCCACACTCAGTCAATAAAACACTACAGGCCATGAGTTCAGCAGGAAATAAAGGAAGAGAGGGGGAAAAAACAGAGTTTAAATGAAAACAGTGAAGACACTCAGCAGAACAGGTTTCCATCCATCGCAAGCGTGTACAGTACAGTAAGTAAGCAGAGCTTGGTAAGAGGCGTTCTGGCATTGTATAGGACAGCCACCGGGGGGAGGCGGGGAGGTCAAGCGGTCGGCAGGAGCAGGCAGTTAGAAGGACGACTAAAAGACGCCATATCCGTTACCTTCTTATCTTTGAGGGGCAGTAAGGCCCCGGCTCTTATTTCTCTGACCTGTGGCTCTACCAAACCTTTGAGCCCTACATCCTTAATCGAGCACTTCTGGAACACCTGAGGGTGGGGGGGAAGGGGGGGGGGGGGGGAGGGGGATGGAGGTAAGAATTCATGAGGAAAGTGGGGGTTAAAAATCTGGCCTGGATAAGCACAGGCTGTGTTTTAAAGTCGTACCCCTGTGCAAAAAAAAAAAAAAAAGGGAGCTGGGTCCAAGACTATGACTGCCTCCAGGGCGGGGCCACTGCTCTGTGACTCTGACAGGGCGGGGCCACTGCCCTGTGACTGCCTCCAGGGCGGGGCCACTGCTCTGTGACTCTGACAGGGCGGGGCCACTGCTCTGTGACTGCCTCCAGGGCGGGGCCACTGCTCTGTGACTCTGACAGGGCGGGGCCACTGCTCTGTGACTCTGACAGGGCGGGGCCACTGCTCTGTGACTGCCCCCAGGGCGGGGCCACTGCTCTGTGACTCTGACAGGGCAGTGTCACGTGGGTGCCTCAGGGAATTATACATTCACTAGGACCAGACATTTCAAACCAGCGGTAGAGGTATTTTGATTTCCCAGTAATTACCACAAGAAATATTTTAAAGGATTTAAAGACTTTATCCTGACCTTTGGAGTTTTTTTTTTTTAATCTGCAAATGAACACCAAAGTTTAGTATTTACTAAGCAGTAATGACATTCTTACTCAGTAATCCCTTAATAGCTAGTCTCTGTATTGTTCCCGAGTTCATTTTTTGTAAATGAACTCAAATAGTCTGTCATTCTAATACTGTAACAAGTTTCGAAAGAAGATACTTCTTCCTCTAATATGTGTTTTGCAATGGAAAGTTACAATATCAAAATTGTCTGTGGTCAGTGGCACACGAGGGCGGCTTCTGAAACTGTGAATGCTTGCCCACTGGTTTCTAATGGAGATATGGTAACATTCTCCATTAGACAGTAAAAGTCTGACGCTCTGCCGCAAAAAAAAAAAAAGGAAACCCAACAAACACAAAAGAGAAGTGATAAAGCACGAGCAGACACCCACATATACACAGCAGCCCGCTCCCAAAAATCACCTAACACACCACAGCCTGATTCAGTCTGTGTGTACGTGTGTGTGTGTGTGTGTGTGTGTGTGTGTCTGTGTGTATTGTGCATATAAGTGTATACTCATATACATGCGTAACCAGTGTGTGTGTGTGTGTGTGTATGTGTGTGTGTGTGTGTGTTGTGCATATAAGTGTATACACACATACATGTGTAACCAGCGTGTTTGTGTGTGTGTGTGCGTATGTGTGTATTGTGCATATAAGTGTATACACATATACATGTGTAACCTGTGTGTGTGTGTGTGTGTGTGTGCGCGTGTGTGTGCGTGCGTGCGTGTGTGTGTTTGTAAATTACCTGAAGCTCGGCCATAATCTTGTCTCCTTCATCCTCATCCTCAGTAATGGCAGAGGCTGCGATGGGGGGAGGGGTGCAGGGTTTGGTTTTCACCTCAGGGGGAGTCTTCTGCTTTGCCTGGGCAGACACAGAGAGCTCCTCCTCTCCCTCCTAAAGAAAAAGACATGTGATCACCATTCAGGAACTGGCTATGACATATTCCCTGCGCACACCACAAACTACCGCCAACTTTAAGCATTATTGATACAGTAAACAGGTCACTCATGTCTCTGTTACTCATTCATGTGTGACAGTCACTATAAACAGATGTTTCCGTAAAGTCGGAAATTAGGTGAGTGTAAACAAGGATGCATGTATAGTGACAATAACAATAGAACAAAGGACACACATGTCTAAAGTTAACAGTGACGCACTAGACTTTCACTGTGTAAAAACAGGAAGAGCATTCACTGTGGCATGTGTAAGGCTTCACACAAATAGAGCATACACACACACACACACACACACACACACACACACACACACACACACACAGAGCAAACTTCCCATTGATATTCACTTCACTGTCACCTCAAAACAATGAACATAACCGTAATCTTATCTATAACCCCTTCCCAGCTGTCAGAGAAAAAAGCATTTGGACACTTTTCATTTAACAATAATAACACTAACTTTTTTAGTTCGCACCATGATGCAGCAACCTAAACCACACACCCACACACACACACACATCCACACAGACACAGACACACACGATCGCACGCGTGCACACACACACACACACACACACACACACACACACATACACGCACACACACACACATACACGAACACATGCACACACACGCATACACACACACACCTGTGCAGACAAAGACTCCTTTCTGCTGGTGTAGATGACTTCTCCTGTGCGGGTGGTGGTCATGCCAGGGGCAGAGGTGTAGTTTCGCCGGGGTGGCGGGGGCGGGGGGGACTTGCTGGCTTTCTCTGAGGCCTGGTTCAGTTTGGTGACTTTGTCTTGGCCGCTGGACTTGGCCGGTCTCTCCAGGCTGGCCTTAGCGGTCAGGCTGGCTTTGGGGGACCTCTCCGGGGTGGGTTTGGACGCTTTTTCCGACACAGGTTTCGGGGGCTTCTCAGGACCCGTTTTAACAGGTCTCTCGCTGTTCGCCTCAGACGGCTTCTCCTCTGTCATGACAACACACAACAAAAACTCAGTTTAAAAAAAAAAAAAAAACACTTCACACCGTTTTTCCTGCGGCATCACAACTCACAACACACTTCGTATTCTCGCAGCTTGTAATCATCAGGAGGACAAAACATTTTTTTTTTTTTTTAAATTCTGTTAGTATGGTTCTTTCAGACAGGATGTTTTTTCCACTCAGTGAGTTTATCAGAGTTTACCAAAGTCATGCGCTAATGTATCTTTTAAAACTTCAGAATGTAAATAACAAAACCATTGGTAAATACGAGTCAACATAACAGATGAATCATGTTGACAACGTAATTACAACGGCGCAATTGTCAAAATGGGCTCGTGTGTCATCGAGGGTTGAGTTCGCCCGTAAAGTTTACGACAGAAACTAAATAAGAGGACGGAGCACAGGAGACAAAGTGTGTTTACATGAAATGAAAGCGAATGCAAAATAAACAACTGTAAACAAGACACCACTGAAAATTTAATTGCTGGAAAAAGCCAGAGGCTGAGAAGAAATGTTTGCTCTTTGATTCAAAGCAGAGCAGATCTGGTAGACTGCTGACGATGTCACGAACCCTCACCCTGTGGCGGTGCTGCTGCAGGCTCCGTTTTCTCAATGAAGACCTCATCTGAACCAGCAGGGGGAGCGGGGAAGCTCTGTGCCTCACTGGGCACCTCCAGGCTGGGTATTCCTCTCAGCATGTTGGCCTCTGCTTCCTGGAGCATCCGCTCAAACTCTCGACTGTCATAGTGTCCCATGTTCTGCCTCTTCTCTTCCCACTCTCTCTCTGCAGCCTGGAGAGAGAAAAGAAAACAGGAAGACAGAGAAAGAGAGAGAGAGAGAGAGAGACAGAGAGACAGAGAGAGAGAGAGAGACAGAGAGAGAGAGAGAGAGAGAGAGAGAGACAGAGAGAGAGACAGAGAGAGAGACAGAGAGAGAGAGACAGAGAGAGAGAGAGAGAGAGACAGAGAGAGAGAGAGAGAGAGAGAGAGAGAGAGTGGGGGGGGTGGACAGGTAAAAGGTAAAAGAAAGAGTAGCAGTGAGGATGTTGTGAAGAAAACAGACATAAAAGTTTGGACTCAAGTACAGATCTTCAAAAACCCTGAAATGGCCCAATCCCTTCGTCTGGTAATTTACTGAACTACAATTCCCATGATGCCTACCTCTATAGACATAGCTCTGTTTTTGCTCTTGCTGTGGCTGGTATGGATTTCCTCAATGAACAGGTTCTGTGCGGCGCTGACTGCCGCGCTGCCATGGATACTGTTGCTGGGGACTCCATTACTGGTGTTGGAGGCTGGTGGAGTTTGCTCTGGGGGTGCTGCAGTGGTTTTCTTCAGTTGAGAGGGACTGCCACTCTGCGTGACAGGTGAAGGGGGCGATATTCTACCCTGGGTGGCATTTGTGGTGGGTGCTACCGAATGCTGAGATTTCTGCATCGGCACAGGAGAGCTCTGAGCATGGTGGATAACCACAGGGCTAGAGTTCATGACCTCCGACCTTACGGACGAGCCCTGAGGCTCTGGTAAGGGTGTGGTCGAGGGAGAGTCACGGACTTCCACGGGCTGGCTCGACTCCGCCTCCTCAGTTGCAGTCAGGGTTGTCATGGTAACCGGTTCCGAGGGTTTTAGCAAGCCTTCCGTGGCACACCTTGAGAAATAAGGCCAAGCGAGATCACACTGCTGACATAACACACTTAACACAACTACGTGTTACTACAGACCATATGTACTACATCTTAATTTGTTCCAACTCAGATCAGGAGAACTCTTCTGGTTATACAGTTGGGATGCTTTGCTGGTGGTGATGGTTTGCGGTTTGTAACAGTAGTGAGATGCCAGCCAGCCTTCAGGCTAATTTATGTGTCAGGATTAATGTGTCGGGAGATAGGTTTTGAACGACAGTTGATACGTTGCCATCGTTCAGTATTTATAGTCTGACGACAGCGTGTATCGTCTTTAATCAAAACAAGGCAGAGGAGCTGGCATTGTCTCCCTGGCAATTAACGGCTTTCTCTGCAGTCAGCCAATCAAACGTCAGTAACTTATATGGATTTCACTAGGTACATAACACTCAAGGTAACTCTCAAAAAAGTGTCACTTTGACATGAAAAATGTCAAATTAATGTTGTTTTTTTTTAAATTGTGCGACATGAAGTACAATTTGCCATTCATTCTATGCTTAACAAATATGATGTTTAAAAAACGTCATAAACACAGTATATTCACTCTTACAGAAACCTACCCTTACGCCAGACCAATCAACATCACAGCAGTCCCTCATTAACATCTCCTGTGACACACATCCATTTGATCTAAATTCGCAATGATTATTTGAAATGTGATTGTTACCAAACAGTTAAGTTCTTTCAAGTGTCATGACAGTGGGGGAGAAATAAGAGATGACGGTTTTCGGAGAAAATCCAGTAAGAGAGAGCGAGGTAAACAGGAGACTGCTTGAGTCTAATCAGGACTGATGTTTAGGGAGAGTATGAATGAGGGCACAGAGCTGGATTCCAGCCAATCATATTACATTATGCAAATGAGCTGGAGAAGTTCGGACTCAATTTCAGTCATTTAGCGCAGACGTGCTACAGAGGCCTGGGTGGAATGGGGAATGAACAAATTACTTGTTCCTGTTTTGTGTCACATTGTGTCAGAATTATATTTCAGAGTTACCGTTTAGCATCTGACACCAGGATAATGGGCTTTCTGCTACTTTGCCGGCATTCAGTCGAGTATTACGGCGCCGATCAAATCTGAGTCAGAGCGCTGGAAATGTGTTTTAAACACGCTGATAATATAGATGCTGTTCTGTCCTCAATAGAAATGGCAACTGGACAAGTCTGTCTGGTCCTTTCTATAAGACTCTTATGCTTCTTCTTTTCTTCACCCCGTTGTGTCTCTCTCTCTTTCTGTGTCTGTCTCTATCTGTCTGTCTGTCTGTCTGTCTGTCTGTACCTGCGCAGGTGGCTGAGAGTCTCAGTCAGGGTTTTGACTCTCTTCAGCATGCTGTCCAGTTTATGTGGCTCCTCCTTCAGGAACTTCACTGCTTCCACCTCCACCCTCAGCACCGCCCGCATACGGGTCTGCAGAGCAGGGAACTCTCCTGAAAGACGGAGAGAGAGAGAGAGAGAGAGAGAGAGAGAGAGAGAGACAGAGAGAGAGACAGAGAGAGAGAGAGAGAGAGGGAGAGAGAGAGAGAGAGAGAGAGAGAGTGAGAGAGAGAGAGAGAGAGAGAGGGAGAGAGAGAGATGAGTGAGAGAAATGAATAGCGATGTTACAGACTTTACTCTCTGATGTGTGAGACTGTGATGAGTGAGCGGCGTTACCTTTGAGTCCGGCCAGGCTTTCTCCAACCTTCCTCAGGCCCACTGCGCCGTCTTCCACTTCTCTCAAAGTCACTGCTCGCTGGGTCGAACCCGAGTCCCTCTTCAGACCCTCCACGTACTGCTCCAGGTCCCTGATCAAACACAAAAGACAACCCGACTGTTCAAAATACTGATCTCAGAACAGAAATTATTCTCAAACGGATATCTCGTGGACAGTCAACAGAACGGAATCAACTACTGATTCTATTTGCTTTACATCATCTGGGGAGCTTCAGTATTACTGTCCAAAATGATAATTAAGAAAAATAATGTTATTTTTGAAACACTGACACAGAAGAAGAAACAGAGTGAAACAGAAAACAGATGATGATCAAATGGACGAAGCCTAGAGAAAAATGGGGAGCCAATCAAAATAAAACACATGTTGTAATACTTTTGACCAGCAGTTTGCAGTACAAGCAAACATTTCACGTCACCGTTTGGAGCGAACACTCCAGCAGCTGGCTTAGACCTCTTGAGTGACAGCGGGTTGATGAAAATAGACTGCAGGCATTGATTGGCCGATATGAAAATATTTCATTACCGACAATGAAAAGGCATTACTCTCATAGCCCATGATTTTAAAAGACAAACAGCAGTAGTGGGAGCCCAAGGTCAAACCTCATAGACCCATAGAGATGAAATGGAAATCACTAGGAAGAACAGTTAAGATCTCTTCATCTCTGTCAGCCTGTAGATCTGATCGGACAGGACTGAACCGGGGTTTTCTCCTGTAGCCTCTGCTTCATATGTGTGTAAAACATGCTTATTTGAGGATATGACTCAGCCAGTTGGCAATCAGTTGGAGGTAATAGTTCTGGGTTCAGAGAGCAGATAAACTGTCTCGTGGTGGAATGCCCTCTCTTGTAGACAGAAAACGCTCCTTCCACCTCAGAGAATAGATATCAAAAGCAAGAGAGGGAGATGAAAAGGAGGTTAATGGAGTCATCTTTTTTTCTGAAGGCCAGAAACTAACGCACACACACACACACACCACTTTAACTGACCTATAAATATGACAAGGTGCTCTTATGAACATGAGAGACTATGTAAGCAGATACAGAAAGAGGAATATTAACAGGAACAGATGCAGCAATTCAACAGCCATAGAAACGGAGAGAAGCAGTGTAAATCGAAGTGGCGGTCAGATTTTACGGAGAATTTTAAACCTCTGAGCATCTGAAGTGTTTGAATGACTCGAACACTGCTGTTCGGTGCCTTTCTTTCCGACATCTCGGTTTGCTTACGGGATAAACGGCTGTTTTGATGAAGACTCTTAAAAGACATTCATGTGACGTCTGTTTGATACCGTGTCGAAACACTCAGTCCTGTTAAACATGCAGAAACTTCAGCGCAAAAAAGATAGAGAGTAAAGGAGATGTACTGGCAAAGAGCCAAGTCCATCAGCCATTTCACACATATTCATTTGACAGAAGTCTGGTCAACACTTACACTTTTAACATCTGCTGCCCTGAGCACGTCAGTACGCACAACACCGCTGAACGGGTCGACGGTCCAGCGAAAATACTGACGTACCCACATCACACCCAACAAACAATCCGCCTGCAAGCTTTTTCTGCCAAAGCTTCTTCGGTTGTCATGGTTACCATAGTACGCCGCTCAGCTTATCTTTTGGGCATAATTCAATAAACGGCCTTTTTTTAAAAGGGCTCTATTTTTTAGGAGTCTCCCCCTAAAGTCCAGTTAACCTCTAACCTCTCCCTCAGGTCCTGGGGGGAAAAGCAGGAGAGGGTTTTTTTTTTTTTTGGCACTACATCCTCACCGTGCCGAAGTCCATGTCTGCTCATTAGAGATGCTGTTGGGAGACAGTGCTAGTGTTTGCTGACTCAGAGCTGGCAGGAGGCCAAAACCAACAGTATGTTAATTCTGAGTCCTCACGCCGGAGCTAATGTCCCCCTTCGCTTCGCCAAGTTTGCCGTGTTTATCTGGGTACATGTTTACGGCTGCACGCCAGCCTCACGAGGTAAACAGTCAAATTACAGAGAGATTCTATCACAGCGTCTGATTGGCTGGGAGGAGTGGGTGACGGTAATTAAAGTGTTTGCAGTAAGTCAGTTGTTGTTGTTGTTGTTGTTGTTGTTGTTCTATGTTTCTAAGAGATGGTTTGGATTCAGATAACAGTACTGTTTAGTGCAGAAGTTCAGACTGCAGAGCAAGTGGGCAGGCACTGGTCCTTGTACTAAGTGGTTCAGATGTCGACCAGTGAGGACCACTGAGTGTTTGATAAAACTGACTTTGCGGGGACAAAACAACTTATTTGCTCAGTTGGTAAATGTTCTTTTTTTGCTTCATTTAAAAAGGTATTACCGTTATTTTTAAAAACTGTGTAAATATACTTCTGTGGTTAGAGTTAGGATAGAGGTGGTAGTTCAAACGGTATGTGTATGTGTATGTGTGCGTGCGTGCATGTGTGTGTGTGTGTGTGTGTGTGCGTGCGCGTGTGTATGTGTGTGTGTCTTACCCCAGCTCTGTGAGGACCTTCTCCTCCATGCTGAGGTACTTGTGTCTGTCCTCATCCACCAGTGACCTCTGTCTGTGAGCAGGATCCTCCTGTGTCCTCAGGATCTCTCCGAGCTTCACACTGATCTCCTGTTCCACCCGCTTTAACTGAGCCCGTACACACTCCTGATTCTGGATCTGTAACACACACACACACACACACACACAAACATACATACACACACAAACATACAAACACGAACACACACACACACACACACAAACATACAAACACACGCATACACACATACGCGCACACAGATATAGACTACTGTTATACATGGACATTATCAGAGAATTTGCAGGAGGAACTGTTACACTGGCCTAGAGTGTTTGTGTGTTCTACTCTAAACTAAGCCCTGATAAGCCCTGAGTGTTGACATTTCAGTGACAGGCCCATGTTTGAATTGCAAATAACAGACTTCCAGGCAGATGGGAGTGCAAACTGAGAGAGTGAAAAAGAACTCATCTCAAAATCAGTTTAAAGGAAGATGAGCTTGAACTCCCCACACTGTAGTGGATTATAACTGAAGAGAGAGAGACATAGACAGAGACAGAGAGAGAACGGGAGAGAGACAGAGAGCAATATCACCTGTATTAACTGCAATCACAGAATACAGAATCGTATAATATCAAGCGTTTTTACCTGTAGCTGTCTCATCTGTTGTAATTGGAGGCGGAGCTCCGAGACGTTCTGCTTAAGATGGGCGAAGTTCACCTGTGTGGGGGCGGGGCCAACAGGCGGAGTAGGGGCGGGGCTAGACTCAGGTGGGAGCGTAGCGCTTTTAGGCATGAGCACGGGTGAACCCCCTTAAAAACAAAAACAAACCAAAGACAAGCTCAGAGCAGGTACTTAAAACAAAACAAAACAAAAGATTTTAGGCGGGGCACGAGATCAGAGACGGCCACTTTATTTTGAGCACAAAGCTGTGTATTCCTGGTCCTCTCTCCAGGGGGTGCGGTATGCGACTGAACATTAAGTCCAGAGTGCTCTGCGCTGTTATCTTTGGAGGGAAAGTCAGAGAGATAATACTGTGATATATATTCTGCCTAAGTTTGGCTTTGGAGGACTTTTCACTGTCTCTGAAAATGAATAGGATTTCTCCAGTGTGGTTTGTGAGGAGTGCTCAGAAAGAAAGAAAGAAAGAAAGAAAGAAAGAAAGAAAGAAAGGAAGAAAGAAAATTCTTAGAACCACAGAACTCTGTGTTCCTTCAGAAGATTACATTTCTGTTATTGTACCCATATCTCTCCACACACTTAGGTCAAACTTCAATCTCAAAGCCAGACATGGAAAATATTGTCCCGCTTAAAATAATGCAAAGGTTTTGCTTTGTGAAGCTGTGCTGTATCTTTGTGTTTGAGGGCAGGTGTGGAGGCACTGCATGTGTGTGTGTGTGTGTGTGTGTGTGTGTGTTTGTGCGTACAGCGAAAACATACAACGTAGCACAATAACACATTTTTCAGTGGCATTTATGCGGGAGGGGACTTGATTGCGTACACAGCTTTGTCTGACGGAACTACAGAAAAGAAAAGAAAAGAAAAGAAAAGAAAAGAAAAGAAAAGACCAATGGTTCTCACCTGCGCTGGATGTGCTGTGAACAGGAGAGCCTGACTTCACTGATCTGTCACTAAAACCATGAAAAAGAATTTAGTCCTAAAAGACCATGTGTGTGCGTGAGCACACTAAGGCGTGCCCACACACACACACACACACACACACACACACACACACACACACATGCTCACACAAACACTCACACCCACACCCACACCCTCACACTCACACTCTCACACCCACGCGCACACACACACACACACACACACACACACCCACACAAAACACTTACTCACTCATAACGTAAGCCATTTAACACTCATTAGTCTGGTTTATATTAGTGCAGGCAGAAACATTCATCCAGGAGGCCAGGCAAGATGACAGTCAGTCAGTTAGACATGACAGAAAGGTTACACGATAGGTCAGGATGCGTCTTCCATTCACGCTACTGGTCAGTTTACGGTACGGACCGCCCCCGGACCATCAGCTCCTCTCTGTATTTTTGTCTATCTATCTCTCTGTATTACTCTTTCTCTCTAACCATTTTCAAACCAGCCTCCCTGATAGTGAGTCATTCTCTGAAAGGGATCTTACTGTGAGAGAAATGGGATATGTCAGCCACTTAATTCACCTCTCAACTACATTACCCAGAGCGCTTTGCTGCCCTGCCTTGCTTACCTGGAGGAATCCTTGGTGCCATTAGTGGTTTGCCCCTTTAAAAGAGCAGTCTGAACAAGGCCAGTCAAACTGGCTATCTGCTCTTCCATAGCCTTCATCCGCTCTCTGCAGAGAGAGAGCAGAGACAGCATGCTTACTGTGTGTGTGTGTGTGTGTGTATGTGTCTGTGTGAGTGTGCATGTGTGTGTCTGTGTGTGTGTTTTCGTGTATGTGTGTGTGTGTGTGTGTCTGTGTGAGTGTGTTTGTGTATGTGTGTGTGTATGTGTGTGTGTGTTTGTGTATGTGTGTGTGTTTGTGTGTCTGTGTGTGTGTCCGTGTGAGCATGTGTGTGTATGTGTGTGTGTCTGTGTGAGTGTGTTTGTGTATGTGTGTGTGTGTGTGTGTGTCTCTGTGTGTGCATGTGTGCGTATGTGTGTATGTCTCTGTGTGAGTGTGTTTGGGTGTGTGTGTGTGTGTGTCTGTGTGAGTGTGTTTGTGTGTGTGTGTGTGTGTGTGTGTCTGTGTGTCTGTGTGAATGTGTGTCTGCGTGAGTGTGTTTGTGTGTATGTGTGTGTGTGTCTGCGTATGAGAAACTATGCGTGTGTCAGCTGAATAAAATCAGGTAGGAAATGCCCTGTGTCTGTTGGCCAGGTTTACAGAAGTGAGCTTGCTTATCTACTGATTACAGTTCTAATTGAAAAATGTGCAGCGCCCTAGCCTTTTCTTTCCCCCTGTTCTTTTTTTCCTTTTGTAATATAATGCCGGGTTTATCTCTCAGGCAGAATGGATTGCTCCATTATACTACAAATGAAGGTATGACGGTTAAAGCAATTCAACAGACCAGCATCTCTGCATAGTTCTAATAGCTAACCAGTCAAACCCAGGGCAAACCAATTTCTCTTCACGTCTTTACGACAGACAAAGCAAATTACACCTACAGTGACAAAAGGCAATGACTGAGTCAATGAAGTCTTTCTAAGTTTCCACATACAGCAACAACAATTAGAGGGTATTAATATTACAATGCCGTCAGTCAGTAATACTTCAACTACAGAATAGCTCCAAATGTCTTCCGGAACTTTCCCACAGTTAAGACGTCTTCTTTGTTTTGCGGCGGTATGAGGACCTCTTACAGTTAGAGTTCGGATGTGACGGCCTCGGATAACCCCGCTCGCTGATTGCGTTTAACGAAGCCAAACCCACTAGAATTCCCCTTTTCCCCACTGGTCACCAGACGGGATTAGGAGATTGAGTTTGTCCTAAACTTTTGGTCGAAATCTTGCCTTATTTGGAGCCAGCGCCAGCTGCGTTTCAACCCCTCCTGAGTACACCACTCCATCTAAAGGATGTTCTTGGTTTTTTGGGCTTACAGACGAAAGCTCCTCTGCTCCTCGGCCGTCCTGGTAATAATCATCACGTTAGGAGGTCTGACGTCTCCGTTTATTGACTGAACCTGCCTGACTGGCAATGCCAGAAGGGTAAACAGAGTTCCGGAGGGCACGGACAGGCATGCTGGATTATGGGAACGCGAGGCAGAGCTATTAAAGAGTCGTTCATTACGGTGCCGCTAAGGGCCACAGCATTGGCTAATCAGACATATCTTTACAGATCTACAGCGCACAAACAATTATACACCTGACTACAGTTACCTGTAGAATAGCCGACAGCTCTGCTCAGGTATCAGAGAATCTTTCAGGTTAGATTTTCCCCACAACACAGCCAAGACGTGGATGTGTGTGTGTGTGGGTGCGTTCCCTGGATGCACTGTTAGAAATGTTTGTGCGTGCGTATATGACACGATGCAGTGTGTGAATGTTTGAGTGTTTATGTTATGGTTACAGATGCATATTTTAGTTATTTAGAGTAAGTCACAAGATGCAGGGTTAGAGATGTGTGTAAGTATGAATGTGTGTTTGTGTGTGTGTGTGTGTGTGTGCGCGTGTGTGTGTGTGCATGTGGGTGTTTTATGGATATGAAGTTAGTATTCATCCCCATGCTTTTGAATCCCACTTTCTCCCCAGTGGTCCACTTACTGAGTCTGCGGGTCACTGGGTGCGCGACCTTGGAGGTCAGGGGTCACCGACGGTGCCAGCGGACCCCTACCCTTTACCACAGTTTCCATGGAGACGGGAGCCTCCTTCCTGAAGGACTGCCGAATGGGCGAAGATCTCTCCAGAACCAACGGGCCTTGTGGTTGGCCAGTGTGGATGTCAATCATCCTCATGTCGCCCATCCGATGTGGAGACGGAGGCGGAGTTTTGGAACCCAGAGTCGGCAGCTGGCTGTTCCTGCTCTTCTGTCTGTACAGGGAGTGATGCTCAGCTGACTCCATGGGAACGCCGGGGTTTCCATAGGAACGGATGGAGGCACGATGGTAGGCGTGGTCTACAGCGTCCGGGGGCGGAGGGTGGTGCATCAGGTAGGGATCAGCGTAAATGCCCTCCACCCGGGGAGGCAAGGTCCCGCCCTTAGCGCACAAGTCCTCGTCCGGTTTGACGTCGCGGCGTTCCAGGATGGCGCTGGGGCAGGGGGAGGCGGAACGGGCAGGAGCTGACATGGTGTGAGTCACACGCTCACGCTGAATGGTGCCACCGCTGACCGGGGCTCCCGCGCCCGCTGGCCCTCCCCCCCCGGGCCTGGGGCCGAAGGGGATTCGGGAAGGCGAGGGGGGCATGGCGTGAGGTGTGGTGGGGGACATGGAGCCCTGTAGAACATGGGGAGGGGGCGGGCCCATGGGGGGCTGGCGCAACGGATGTGGGCCGTCCCGCCCGGGGTACATCATCTCTCTGTGCATCTGAAAGAGAAAGAGCGAGAGAGCGAGAGAGTGAGAGACGCATTGTAAACATCATACGAGCGTCCAAAAAAAGAAACAGAGTTTCTCTTTATTACTGGCGAATACTACTGTTTGTATTAACCCATGCACATAAGGATATGAAAGGTAAAATCTAAACAGAGTTCAGACAATTTAAAAATGATTTTAATCACATACAGGATCCTACAAAAATGAAATCGATATTCTCAGACTACGTTTTGTGAATTCACCTACGCTAACATGGTAGGCAAAATATTCAACTTCATTAACTGAGCACATAGGTGTGGCTGATCTCTCTCAGTCAGGAGGGAGAGATTTGTTTTGCCTTTTCATCCTGTTGCCATGGCAAAGATTCACCCAAACACACACCTCTGTGTCTTTTAACTTGCCTCAATCATTTATTCAGTCCCACATCAGACACCTTGATCTCAAGTCGAGATTCATAAACCAAGCTGATTTACCTTTAAATAGAGTTTCAGTATCAGGAATTCAAGCCAAGGTTGCAAAGAAATGTACACGCATGCACACACACACACGCGCACACACACGCACACATACACATGCACACACACACACACACACACACACACACACACATACACACGCACACAGTAAAAGAGATCAAATGTATGCTTTACCTCTAAAATAGGGCAAATTGTCAGGAAACAAGATTTTAAAAAGATGAGTCGTGTTTTTCTAAACCAGCTGCTTGCTTGTTTAAGTTCCAACAGTGTTTAAAGCTAAGCCTCTCACAGCCAGAGCTTCAACTTTTCAAATAGTAAACACATGTAAAAACACTCATACTCAGAGAGAGAAGGAGATAGGGAGAGGGAGAGAGAGAGAGAGAGAGAGAGAGAGAGAGAGAGAGAGAGAGAGAGAGAGGGAAGCTCAGTAAGGCTTTGTAAAAACAACCTGTGGGGATCAAATTTGGAATCTTTTTCTGTACATAGTAAAAATGTAGAACAGGTGAGTGTGGTTTGGAGTTTTAATCAGGCAAAATGCACAGGATACTGACCTTGACCTGACCACCCATGAAGGACCCCAAAGTGGCTACATGCCAGAGACTAATATGAATCAGGTGAAATACCTCTGAAAAAGCCTACTTCTGTGTGTGTGTGTGTGTGTGTGTGTGTGTGTGTGTGTGTATGTGTGTGTGTGTGTGTGAGTGTGAATGTGTGCGTCTGTGCACGCATGTGTGTGTGTGTGTGTGTGTGTGTGTGTATCTACATCTCTCTCACCCCACTGCAGCAATTGCAGCAATCAGTGAGAAACTTTTGAATGCATAAACAGAAATAATTACACTTCCTTCAACAAGTGAGTAAAACCCTCCAGCAGAGAGTTCTAGAATGCAGCAATGAATGTCTGAGAACAAAACAACTTTTCATTCTGTCAGCTGCTTCCTGTAGGATGTTAAAAGTATGCAGGTGAACAGGAATAACCGTGTCGTACGCTCACAGGATCACGGTGTGTAAAGGGGATATAGCCAGAGAACTGGTTTGCAGTTTCATCCATACAAACTTCACTCATCAGCTTGAGCTGACATCGCCTCTGCCCTCTTAACCTACGACAGGCGTGTCTCTCTATACCGTGCGGAACCTTTTATACGAGAGGTCAATTCAATCCGATTCTATTCAGTTCAGTTTGAATACAGTCTAGTCTTCCTTCATTTAAATCCATTGTTTCAAAAAAAAAAAAAAAAAAAAAAAAACTCCACAAAAGTTTTGACCGTGAATCAGCGAAAGGCAAGGTCAGATCCACGGTGTAAAACGCTGTGAAAACGGACTCACAGGAGCCAGCTCCTCCTCTGACCCGGGTCAAATTTCATATTTTAATGATTTTTGGGAGATGGGCCGTGCCGTCGCTTTGAATGAATACATATTGGCTTTATTTGCATGATTGGTCGGGACCACAGCTTCCTTAGAGCTCCGTTTCCCTTCTGTTTTATTTCACTTCGAGCAGAAAACCACGATAAAGCCTCTTTGAGGCATTCGCCTGGTGTTTGCGCAGTGTCGCTTTTACCGTCCCTCGGTCCCGTCGGTCACTTATCGACTTCAGCGGAAAGCGGCGCGAGGTATCGGAGCGGTAGGAGAACAAAGGAGCAGAAAGCGTTCCGTTCACACAACGTTTCACGGCCCGCCCCCGCCTGTCGCCAAACACTCCGAAAGATACTTCCGTCACCGTCCTGGGAAAATCTGAATGAAACGAGCGGAGAGATGCATTCCCATTCCCGACTCCAGCAGCATCCAGTTTCAGGGCTTCTGGACGACTCATCAGATCCAGATGTACATTCAGTGTTATCCGAAAGTGTGTAAAGACTAGGTCACTAGAGAAGAATTTTCACCTTCTAGCCTGGATTCAGTCTAGGTCTATGAAGTCACACACACACACACACTCACAGACAAACCACACTTTACTCTTATTCTTGGGGGTAAAAGGTTTAGTGTGACATGCAAAGCAAAAAATAAAAAAACCCCAAAAAAACAGTGACACCAAATCCACAGCTCACAGAAGACAGTGTTCTGGCCCCTGCGGGGTGTTCTCAGGAGACCTGCCCGTAGGCAGAAGATTTAACACCCTGAAGATAAGATAAATGACACAGTCAAACAAAAGAACAGATTCCTCTGTCATAGGGTTAGTCAGGCCAAGATATACAGACCCTTACTAAACAGCCCTGAGGGATGCACATATCTGACATACAGTCAGAATGACTGAAATGCATGAGAGACAGACAGAGAGAGAGAGAGAGAAAGAGAGAGACTCGGTGAGGCTTTGTAAAACAACCTATGGCGATAAAATTTGGAACCTTATTCTGTACACAGTAAAAATTTAGCACAGGCAGGCACAGCATGGA
>NC_044497.1:6612500-6615000 GCF_902362185.1 Chanos chanos | reverse complement strand
ATGTGTTGACATGTATCATAAGGAAATATGCATGAGTTTATTGTCAAAGTCCAAGACCAAAATAACACAGACTAGCACATCTCATTCTGTGTCACGTGTTGTAACCTGCGAAAGCGCCAAATTTTGTCTCCCAACAAAATGGGGTACATCCGGTTTAATGACAATAATAATGACACTCGCGAAATTTTGTGAGTATCGAAAACATCGTGTCGATACAGCTTAGGTATAGCACAGGGCACATCTACTTGTTAAAAAAGTCCAGCGTCACATTGTTGTCAGTTAAAGTCACTTCAACTCCCTATGAATTCTTTCTAAACTCACTTCAAGTTCCAACAAAGTCTCCCTGAAGTCACTAAAACTTACTGTAGTCTCCCTAAAGCCATTTAAAGTCACCGTAAAGTCTTCTTTAAGTCACTAAACGTCACTGCAAAGTCTTCCTAAAGTTACTTAAAGTCACTGTAAAGTCTTCTTTAAGTCACTAAAAGTCACTGTAAAATCTTTCTATAGTCACCAGAAGTCATCTGAGGATGATTTTTCATACAAGCCATTTAAGACACAGAGACATTGGAAAACACAGTGTACTTTGCAGCCTTCACAACCGTTCTACGACATCTCGCACTCTTTAGTGAAACATTTACCGCGTATGTTCGCTGCAACTGTAATGCTCAAACCAATCCAACGCTTCAGGCTGTACTGTACTTTCTCTCAGATAATAGTACACTGTGTCTGGGACAGTGGAACAAGTCATCAAAAAACATAATTTTGACTTTTAGCTTTTTTGAAAAAAAAAGAAAAAAAAGAAAGAAAGAAAAAGATATCGGTCTGTTCTAACAGTAAAATGGGTCACTTGGCGTAGCTTTTCTGTTCTTTCTTTTCGTGTTTTCATTCAGAGGGAAATAAAAGAACGTGGAACTTTGATATGAATGATAATAGTCCCTCCCAGTTCTGAGTCATCTCCCTCCACTGCCGCTGGAGAGGAGGCTGTTTAGCTGAGCCGAGTGCTGATTTAAAGAGAGCTTTGCGGGGATCTGAACCGTGAGTGACCCAGGCCTGTTCTGCTCCGGTTCCCTGACAGGCCGCTGTGTGACACACACCACAGCCTCAGGGCGCTCAGGATACGGCTCGTCCTCTGACCTGGGCGCCTAACGCGAATTTCTTATTCGACTGTCTAATAAACGCTAAACTCACAGAGGAACCCTAATCAGAGACCTGAATAATCCACAGTATGGTACAAATATGTCTTTTACGCTCTGACTGTCTATAATGAATCACATATGAAATCTCTCCAGACTTTCTCCAGGTCTTTCTGGTGTCTGGGGGGCTGTCTGAATGAGCGTGCCCGTGTGGGTTCGCCCGTCTCGGGCGCGTCTACTCACCCCGTTGCTGGGTCTGGGCGCGTGGCTGAAGGCGTGGGCCGGGTCTTTGTGGTAGACCTTCAGACAGGAGTGGTCTGCGATGCTCCTGGAAGAAGGAGAAGAAAAAAAGTCAAGATCCATAAACTGGGCCCACAGTTCCCCGTCCGAGCGAGGCCGCCCGCGCCTGAGCGGCGACTCGCGTAGCTCCACCGCCGGCGAAGAGCCGCGAGACAACGGGACATCGCAGCGAGACAAGGGCGAGTGACTACGAGAGGCCGGAGACTGACAGCGAGACAGCAGGATCTGGGAACGAGACAGCGGATAATCGTAACGTCTCGTCAACGTTGGATCCAGCGGAGAGAACCTCTCTTCGTCCTCAAAGACCGTGTCCATCTCTGAGGCACGTCCGACGTCTCCGGGAAAAAACAAAAACGAAGTCTTAAGTCTTCAGACGGAGATGTCTCTGATTTGTTCCTTAATTCAAATCACTTTGACTAGTTTAGCTATGTATCTGTATACCTCTCCTGAGAAAACGCGAGTCGGTGCTTATCTAACATTTAAACGGTCCTGACCTGTCGGTGTCAAATCTAACCGCGTGGATGTGTGCGAGTGTGTGTGTGTGTTATGGTGTCTCTGTATGTGAGAATGTGAGAGTCCTGATCTAATGTATTGCTTGTGTCTGTTTGTCTCTCTGTGAGTGGTGTGGTATGTTTAACTTTGGTCAGGTGACTGTAATTCATTTTTACAGGGCAGATAAAAAAAAAACCACAGGGGACCTCGTCTCAAAGTACACCTTGCATCACCACGGTAACCACGGAAGGGAGGGTTCTGACTCCTGCCACAGGACATGAAACCTAAGAGTGCACATTAAAGGAGCAGTCACTTCCTCTGAGAGAGAGAAAGAAGGAGAGAGAAGGAGAGAGGGAGAGAGAGAGAGAGAGAGGGAGAGTGAGGGGAGGAGAGAGAGAGAGAGAGAGAGAGAGAGAGAGAGAGAGAAGGAGAGAGGGAGAGCAAGGGGAGAGAGAGAGGGAGAGAGGGAGAGCAAGGGGAATAGAGAGACAGAGAGAGAGTGTACATGTATGCTCTTGTCCCATTCCTGTCTTGTCTGACTGGCGACTGGGCAAAAACCGGTGTTTAAAAAGGAT
>NC_044497.1:6602500-6605000 GCF_902362185.1 Chanos chanos | reverse complement strand
CGCTGGGCTTTTGAAGAGCTAAGTGCAGCTTTAACCGAAACCGGATCAGACCGGACGGGAGCGGTCAGGACCACAGAGAGGCATCCTGGGTTCTGCTGAGGCTTTGTGCACAGAAACTCGACCCACAATCAGAAAACCTGATGACATTCAGAGGACGACCAAAAGACGTCTACTGTCATCTGGTGGATCAGTGTGTGTGTGTGTGTGTGTGTGTGTTACTTGATTATATGCAACTCCTTTTATCTAATGAACTTGGGGTCACAGAAAGTTCATTCGGAGTGACACTGTTATTTAACCAGAACTAAAATATGATCTGACCATTAACTGAATTAAAAAAAATGAAACAAAAAAAAAAAAAAACAGCGTATGCCAATCATAAATCTAATGCATTTTCCCCTTTCAAAACAAAAGTATTAGTATCAAAACCTTCCTCAAAAACGTGAAAAAGAGCAAGTAAAAACAGTCCTGTTCTGATCTGGTTCCTTAACCGCGTCTTTGATGTTAGCACTTATCATTTTTCACTAAACATGCATGTTCTGATCCCACTCCTCTAAGGGAAAGGGAAAGAGAAAAGGAGGGGGGGGGGGGGGTAAAGAGATCAAGTGCTAAAGGAATGGTCCATTGTTAAGTGTGTCTCTGACTGCCCAACTCGCTCTCTCTCTCTCGCTCTCACTCTCTCTCACTCGCTCTATCTGTCTCTCTCTCTCTCGCTCTCACTCTGTCTGTCTCTCTCTCTCTCTCTCTCACTCTCTCACTTGCTCTCTCTCTCTCTCTTGCTCTCTCTCACTCTCTCTCTCTCACTTGCTCTCTCTCTCTCTCTCGCTTGCGCGCGTGTGCTCTCTCTCCCTCCTAGGGTAGCATTCCTATCCTAATCCTGCTCCTAATACCTCACATGCCCTTTTTCAGTTTCTCTTCACTGCTCCTACTGCTCTAACATCACTACACTCACTACACCATCCAACCAGCCCACACACACACACACACACACACACACACACATACACACACACACACACGCACACACACACACACACACACACACACACACACATACACACGCACACACACACACACACACACACACAGAGGTTTGGGATTATGTGAGTAATCTGTGTCACGTCTAGGTTTCCAGCTGTAGCCCTGTGGTCGCTGCAATGATACAGATGCATTACTCACAACAGAAACGACATGTGACTCTCAAACCCTAATGCTTTTTTTTTTTCACATAGCAGCACACGGCATCACTTTAGCCTTCGCACAGAGCTACCGCTATCAAACCTCACTCAGTACGTGTGTGTGTGTATGTGTGTGTGTGCATGTGTGTGTGTGTGTGTGTGCATAGGTGTGTGTGTGCATATGGGTGTGTGTGTGTATGTGTGTGTGTGCATATGGGTGTGCGCGCGTGTGTATGTGTGTTTGTGTGTGGGTGTGTGTACGTGTGTGTGTGTGTGTTTGTGTGTGTGTGTGTGTACGTGTGTGTGTGTGTGTGTACGTGTGTGTGTGCGCGTGCATTTGTTTGTTATTCTGTGAGTGCTTGTGTGTATGTGTCCATGCTTAACTGTCTGAACTCTGTATAACCTGAATGGGTGTGTAAAAGTGTGCATATGCGTGAATGTTTCATTTAGCCATGGCCAAACCTTGAAGATAACGATCTGACAACGCGATTCATATCTGAACACAAGATTAGAGTGAAACTTTACAGTCCGCAAGTCTGTCCAAGCTCTAAATGCAGTCAAACAGGTTTCAGACCGATCCGGGCTCCTGTTCACACACAATCTAAACTCACATCCATGTATCTACTGAGAAACAGCTCAAATATCTACACACCTCCACCTCCTTATTGGCAGCAGCATAACAACAACTGTGATATTTTATCATCGTCAACACATGCAACTGTCAAAACTGAACACGGAACAAATGCACAGACACACACAGACACACACACTGTAAAGTACAACAGATTTACCGACTTAAAGTATGACAAAATTAGCTCTCCTGCTAAAAGCCCTCTGTTGTGCCGCTCTTTAAATAGTCTACGGCTGCTTACAATTTTAAATTCTCTTAGCTGTCTTTTTTAAGAAAACAGCTTACAAACTTGGATGCAAAAGACATAATTGTGGGTGCTTTTCCCTGGGCTTAAGTCTCATTCAAAGGAATCTTCTCTCTCGCTAAAACATTCAAAATAATTTTCTGTGTCTTAAAAAGAAACACTAAAAAAATGCAACTGCATTTGTTTTTTTTTAACATTCACTTTTTTTCCCCTTGAGAAAACATGCCAAGGACCAACATTACTTATGAAGCTTATACTTTTTCCAAAGCAGGACAAATGAAATAAAACACAAATTAAATAAACAGTAAATTTCAAAAATATAAAAGTCTGTTTGTATGTGAGGAGGTTGCAGTGTGTGTGTGTGTGTGTGTGTGCGTGTGTGTGTTTGTGAGGAGGTTGCAGTGTGTGTGTGTCTGTGTGTGTGTGTGTGTGTGTGTGAGTGTGTGTATG
>NC_044497.1:6592500-6597500 GCF_902362185.1 Chanos chanos | reverse complement strand
ATATTTTGGGACGCTGTAGCAGGCAGGGGCAGTTTCTTTCTTTGGAAATTCGGCTAATAAAATCTTACCATCATTTATGCACTTGTATAAATATGCAGTGATACGTTTGTGATGAAAGTATAAAACAATAGTCTACTCCTGAGTCAAAACAGTATTTATATTTCATAAATATGCATAAATATACATATACTTCAGCCTCACGGGCTGATGATCTGTTTCTGCACAGTAGTGGCGCAGTGAACTGCTGCTTTCATTGTGTAAATACAAATGCATTAGTGCGATCATAAATTACTTTAGCACCAAAACTAATCCACTAGTCTTTATGTACAGAGTACAATGGTGTCAGCGGGTGTTGGTTGCATGTAGTTTACATAGTATCGGTGAGCTGGTAAGACACCATCGCATTCAATGATTCGAAGCTGAATTCTAGATAAACTGGTCTCTGCAGCGTTCCATTAGCGATCGCCAGTGAGCGCCACAAATGAAACTAATGACAGCAATTTATCATGTAAAAACTCAGCGGCAAACAGATGCAACAGAGGAATGTACAGCGAGCTTAAAATCTTAAAAAAAAAAAGATCTTATTTAATAGTTTCGATTAGAATTAGGCTACGTCTAATTTAAGATTGACCATATGTGCGGTAAAGTCTCGAAACTTTCGTTAATCTATCAACAGGTGGTTTTTATCAGACTGCCAGATTTCTTTAGGCAGACTGAATCTTTTTTTTTTTTTTTTAATCTTATCGACTCTACTGGCCGAGAGAAAATATGTGAAATCGGAGAAAATAGCTGATCTGACGGCCAACGCCGCTGATCCGTTAGTAGCCTACTGATGGTCAATCACTCTGACAGCTGGTAAACCTCAATACTGGAGCTATGCAAGTAAACAACTCGCGGGTGTCCGAGTAAGATTCCTCTGCGATATGAAAAACTTAAGAATGAGGATGAGGATGCTTAGAGGGAAAAAAAACAGACTGCCTTGTTTCAAAAGAAAAGATTCTGTGGATTTGTTAAGGAACAAAAGACTTGTACTTGAAATTCCATGTTGCCAGTAGATAGCTTGAGATAAACGCCATTCTCACGCCAACACACCTCAAGCACAACTCCAGCCATCCCTAACGTAATTGCTCACGGTAGGTCGACACGTAGACTTCAACGCCCCACTTCGCATAAACATATCGTCAAAATCATCATGTACTCCTTCACATATAAGGTCTATTTCTTCTTTCTTTAGTTTATTTTCCTATCAGTTTAAACTCTTCTCCAGAGAGCTAACACTATAATTAATCTCTTAAAGATTGCAGGAAGGGTACAGAACATGGCTCGCGTGTGCATAATTAAGTAATATGTCATAAATATATAATACGCCGTTTGCCCAAAGCATACGAAGAACAGAGAACGGAGAGGCAGTAAACGAGAAGTTCTTGTAATCGATCCGGCTTTTGTTCGCACCAGCGCCAACTTACTCTGCTCCACTCTGCCGTGAATGCACCTACACCGACCTTTTTCGTATTGTTCTGCTCCCTACTCGCGTATCCTGAACTCTCGTATGCAACGCTGCAATAGTGTTTAAGTTACTTCAAGTAAAAGCTACTGTGCAAGATTCACGAGGCAAGTCATATCGTTCATATACCAAGTTAACGAGACTGTGCAGTTCAGCATTGCACGAGATCGCACGTTGAATCCACAACCACGCACGCATCAAATAAAACTTTCAAACAGACAAAAAAGAGAGAGAAAGCATGGAACGGTACCTTGCTCCCAACTCCGGACGCAGGTATGCACTCTTTCAGACTTGAAGACTGAGTATACGAGTGAATCAAGTGAATGAAGTAGATGTTGATTTAGAGAGCGCCATGACTGCGGCACGGAACTGAATGAAAGTAAGTTGGATTATGAGAGCGAGTGTGTGTGTGTGTGTATGTGGACACAGCAGTCCACCGCCCCCTCCTCTTTCTCTCTCTCTCTCTCTCTCTCTCCTTTTTTTCCCCTGCTTTCACGCGCACCTACATGTAAAACGAGCCCTGTCAGGCACTGACATCACGGGTCACTATAGTAACTCTTAACTCCTCCTTGCCCGAGCTCACCTGTCTGACAGGCTGCTCTCGAAAGGAAAAAAGTACTGTATTATCTTCATATCTAAAACTGTACACAGTTTCTGGGTCAGTTTATACCAAGAACAGAATAATCATCTTACTACCACTCAGATAAACAATCGATTTTTATCATTCAGCAGTAAACTATATGAGTCTTTCTAGTGTATCAGATAACATTCAATTTAGTGATAAACACTGTACAGAGAAAAGACAAAATCTTTTATCTTTCTAAACGTGAGATGAATATGTATGAGATAGGAAAACGTTTTTTAACTCGTCCATGAAAACAAAGAAAAACAACAACACAAAGCATGGAGCTGTCAAACCATATACAAGAGTGAGTGTCCCTGACTGTTCAACAGCTAATGATGGTAAAGTTATGACCACGAATAGATGCAGCAGCGTTTGACTATTAGTCTTTGTGATCTGCAGCTGGTTCGGAAACTTTGAAACGGGTCCAGATCGAACAGTAGGCTTCCTGAACAAAAGGCTTACGCAGCTAAACCCAATGCTGAAGTCTCTCACCTCATCTCTGCGACTCAGCAAGTCTGTTCAGTCCGATACGAGCCCTGTCAGTAACCCTGTTTTTCACTGGTCAGCAGTGTGCCCGGTCCAAAACCCGTCTGGCACCTCGCATCCAATCAAATTGCAGACCAGGCATGATCCACCCTGGCACGCGAACGCCGGACGGGACAGAGTAAGACAACAGTGCACAAACACGTCTCTCTTTATCACACAGGTGAGACATGTGAACTGTGGAGTCTGCATATGAGGACACGGTAAAAATAAATGTATAGCATTGTGGGGGTTTTTTTTTTTTTTTTTCCTACTTGAGTTCTGTTTTTAATGTTAACTCAGTGTGAAGCGGATTTTCTAAACAAATGCATTGTTTTGGGCTGTGAACCACCCTGATCACTTCACCCTGTTCCCTGAAAATCACAGTAATTTACATTGTAATCGGAGAGAAGGAGGGAGAGACAGAGGGAGGGAGAGATAAAGAGACAGAAAGAGACGGAGAAAAAAAAGGAGATGGACAGATAGATAGAGAGAAAAAGAGACAGAGAGAGAGAGAGTTTTACACCACAATATTTCTTATTACAAGGCATTCCACACCAACCACACACACACACACACACACACACACACACACACACGTGTGTCTGCACACACGCACACACACACGCACGCACACACACACACACACACTTTCACAAACACTTTAAGTAAACCGACCAATAACTCAGTCAGAGACTGCCAATCTTCTTCATTGTTCCCTCAAGTCCTTAAGGCCAGGTGAAGAGCCTTTTGTTTTTCAGCTCAAACACACACACACACACACACACACACACACATACACACACACACACACAGTGGGTCTAAGGAATGTTATTTGGCTTACCCCGGGGGGCAGTAAGGAGGGAGGGGGAGAGAGTTGGAAGGTTGGAACCTTTCCTGCTGTGTGTGTGGGAGAGAGAGAGAGAGAGAGAGAGAAAGAGAGAGAGAAGGAAAGGAAGAGAGGGAAAGGGAGACTATGAGTTTGTGTGCATATTAGTGTGCGTGTGTGTGCGTTTGAGAGAGAGAGAGAGAGAGAGAGAGAGAGAGAAAGAGAGAGAGAGAGAGAGAGAGAAGGAAAGGAAGAGAGGGAAAGGGAGACTATGAGTTTGTGTGCATATTAGTGTGCGTGTGTGCGTTTGAGAGAGAGAGAGAGAGAGAGAGAGAGAGAGAGAGAAAACCCCATCTACTTGAGCAGATACTATATGACAGTGTCTGTTATACAACAGCTGTATAATAATATTCTAAAGCATAAACATATAGCACCTCTTTAGAGAACAGAGGCAATAAAACCCACACCATAAGACGATCACACCGTTATCGTCAAAGTACAACAGCCCGCGCATTTATCACAACGGTAAAACGAGCTGTCCACACATAGAGCTCCGTCTGTTCACACTAGACCTAGTCTATATTAGACTACTCTTTTTGCCCACAAACACCTTCACATAGGAAAGAAAAGAAGAGAAAATGGGAGGACTTGATCAGGCTGAGAGGAGCCGAACCGTGACCGACTGATTTATGTGAAAGACATCGGTTTCGTCTCTGGCAACAAATAGAGGGAACGCTCCAAAACGTAGACTGTCATTTTACCCAGACACGGGAGAAAAAAGGAAATAACCGGTAAGAGAAGGGGCGAAATGAGAGGGTGACCTATTTTTACGGCAGTAAGCTCTTCGGGATGTATCGATTAACGGCGTAAATGAGAGCGCGTATTGGCGCGGATATATTTTCATCGTCACCCGCTTTGAGGTGCGCTAGTCGCTTTCAAACCGTCTGAAAACAAATGAAGCTCATTTACAAGCCCCATTAAGAGAAATAACAGTGACACACTTCATTTTACTCAGGCTAGAGGGACAGATAAGTGCAATTCATTAACGACGGCCTGAGAGTTACATTAGCTTAAAATAGCGTGCTCCTACGGCGCGACCAAAATACATCATTCACTGTGCTCAGTGTAAAAAAAAAAAAAAAAAAAATACATCAACATTGAGTTTATGTTTCTTGTTTAGTCGCTCTGGAGTTCCGGTAACATGTTCACCATTTCCAACTCTTCCAGTTCATTCTGGGGGACTCGAGTGTCCAAGGTGACCATTTGACGGGGTTTCACGCTTCTGGAAAACGTGTGTAAACCGTTCAGACAACCTGCAGTAACATTCAAACAGCTTACAAGTTGTCTTCAGACAGCGACATGTCG
Organism: Chanos chanos; assembly: GCF_902362185.1. Lineage (NCBI taxonomy): Eukaryota > Metazoa > Chordata > Actinopteri > Gonorynchiformes > Chanidae > Chanos > Chanos chanos. The sequence continues at coordinate 6,592,655 of NC_044497.1, read as the reverse complement.
AAACTGAAGACTCACTCATCTACTCATTATCTAAGCCGCTTATCCTGATTAGGGTCGCAGGGGGTGCTGGAGCCCTGGACAGGTTGCCAGTCCATCACAGGGCAGACAAACACACTCATACCTAGGGGCAATTTAGTGTCTCCAGTTCACCTAAC
>NC_044497.1:6585000-6587500 GCF_902362185.1 Chanos chanos | reverse complement strand
TCGCTCTCTCTCTCTCTCTCTCTCTCTGTGGGTTAAGTGGCTTTTCCCCACACAGCCCTGGGGCTGTTTATTCTGTCTCCGATTCTAATCTGTCATCTGAAAAGATTCTAGAACCCTGAGGGGAAGCAGAATCCGACTGTCAATCACTGTTTCGTGAAGCGACAAAGGCTACGGGTGATGGGGGTGAGTAAATGTGTGTTTGTCTTCATTATCATCATCATCATCATCGTCATCGTCGTCGTCATCGTCATCATCAAAGTTACCGTCAAATGACTGTTGGTTGTGGCCCTTTATAAAAATAACACAAATTTAAATTTCACTTTTTGTGAAATTTAGCCACAGACAAGGGTGATAATAACAGAGAGACATTCTGACACAAGACTCAGTCTGAGACTTTACCACTGCCTACAGCTGAACTGACACACACACACACACACACACACACACACACACACCCTCACAGTCAAATCTGGACTCAATCAGAGAAACATGCTGACACATTTGCTAACACTTTATTTCTAACATAGCACTAATGTCTCCCCCCCTTTCCTCTCTCTCTCCCCCCCTCTCTCTCTCTCTCTCTCTCTCTCTCTCTCCCTCTCTCTCTCTGTCTCTCTCTCTCCCTCTCTCTCTCTGTCTGTCTGTGTCTGTGCAGCAGGGTCATGAGACAGGGCTGATGTTTGGGTGTTATAATGGCAGTCAGGCTGGGAACACTGAGAGTCTTTATGTTCAGTGCAAACACAAATAGGCTCCAGGGAGAACAGGCTCCAACACTCACACCTAACCTAAATCATATACGTTACCCATACTGACAAAAAATACACTCTCTCTCTCACACACACACGCACACACACATACACACACACAGTAGTAGTTGTGTGTGTGTGTGTGTGTGTGGGTGTGTGTGCTGATTTCTGTGATAAGGTTGTCTCTTGTTGTAGTCCCCGTCTGTCTGACGTTCTAATACAGACACAATGTCGCCTGGTCACATTTTTACTACTTTCCCAGGAAAAGCTCAGCTTTCAGGTTACAGCTCCTTTCGGTCCCAAAGCCCGTTTCTCTAACCTTTAGGCTCCTGAGTATTACATCTCTCTCTCTCTCTCTCGCTGACCACGTCCCAAACCGCTCTGCCGCAGTATCTCAAATCACTCCCCAAAATCTATTTGTTTCCTCGACGCAACCAGATTTCCTGCTTTCACTGAGTGGAGTGAAGTATTGAGATCACACTGTTTCTTCTACCTCTTTCTCTTCGTGCATGTCACCCTGTTATCTCCTTTCATTTATTTCAATTTACCTCTGAATGCTGGAGATGGATGGATAGCTCTGTAAGTTAATGGAGTCATGCCCAACACACACACACACACACACACACACACACACACACACACACACAGCAGGCATACTGATCAGAGTGTGTCTTGAATGATTCAGTCCATTCCTGGGCTTGTCAGGTTTAATTCTCTTTTCTGAGCATACTAAGATAGAAACAAACAGCAATACTCAAACCAACCAGCAGAGGGAACCCTCACAGAGCAATACCCTAGCAGAGTAATGCATTCGCTTTGGCTGGATGATTTAATAAATTGTGTGTGTCTGTGTGAGTGTGTGTCTGTGCGTGTTCCTGTGTGTGTGTAGAAATGTGCAGGTGGGTGTTCCTTGACCTTCATAGCTGTAATGTGTGAATAAAGCTGTGTTAAGACTGTGTTTTGGTTTCCGTGCCGACAGTCACCCTGTCAACCAAAGGGCTCGCAGCACCCTGAGGGGAAGAAATGAGGGACACCGCCTGAGAACAGCTGCTGTAGACACACACACACACACACACACACACACACACACACGCACACCTTCGCAGAAAGACTTGCAGCATGATTATGGATGAACCCTTGGATCCACAGACAGCTGGAGAGCAGACACCAAAAGTGTGTGTATGCGTGTGTGTGTGTGTGTGAGACAGAGAGGGAGAGAGAGAGAGAGGGAGAGAGAGAGTCTGAAACACTGCATTATTATAAGATTAAGTTACAGTATGATGATAGAGTAGACTGTGTACTGCGGAGAACTGGGATACTGTTTTGGTAGAGCCGATATCAATTCAAACACAGCTTTCATCTCTGGCTTCTCCTCTCAAATATGCCTCACACACACGCACACACGCTCGAAGACACACACACACGCACACAGAGAAAGAGAGAGAGAGAGGCAAAGAGCTCCTGTCCTTATTCAGTAAACAGTGAGCTGTCTTTTTCTCACTTTACGTTTTCAAATCACAGCCCTCACAGGAGTTTATTAAAATTTTACATGACGCTGCAATTTCACACCCCCATCTCTCCACACACACACACACACACACACACACAGAGTCCTTTACTCTCATTCCCTATGATCACGTAATCACACACTCAGTATCTCTCTCTCTCTCTCTCTCTCTCTCTCTCACTCTGTCACTTTAGTTACTCTTAACTCCATCTTGTCTTTCTGATTGCCTTTAAGTCTGTTCTCTGAG